>NC_053433.1:11782547-12090453 GCF_007990345.1 Gossypium hirsutum
ATAAAATTAACAAATAGCCACTAAAATTTAGTTATACAAACTCACAAGTACGATTTTTGTATTATAACGATAATCATAATTTCATAATAAATATTCTAAATAAAACATTATATCATTTCTAATTCAACATTTATCAATTATAATCGGGCATGTGATCAATTTATACACAAGTCATTCATATATATATATGTATATTTTTCTCCTCCTCCTCTCCATCCACATCCTTAGTATAAACAACACACTTGTAGGTAACATTATCCATAATTTTTACTATCTACTTATGTGAATATTCAAGCTATCCATCTGTGTCATAGTCACTAAATTTTTTTTATCTTGAGCTACAGAACTCCAAATTTAGATCCATAAATTTTCCCAGAAACTAGACTCATATTTATTCTTACTATAAAAATTTCATAATTTTTTGTTGGGCCAATTAATACAGTTTATTCATTGAAGTCTACCCTGTTCTGCTGTCTGACAGTTCTGACCCTTCTTCACTAAAAATTAATTATCTTCTCGTAAAGGATTCGAATGATGTCATAGTTTGTTTCTCTTGAAAATAGACTCATTCAGGATTCTAAACATATAAATTTAAGCCCCTAATTATTTTTATCCAATTTTTTATGATTTTTCAAATTCAGAACAGGGGAACCCGAAATCATTCTGACCTTGTCTCACAAAAGTTATTGTATCTCATGATTTACAATTCCATTGCTTACATAATTTCTTTTATAAGAAACTAGACTCAATAAGCTTTAATTTTATATTTTATTAATCCTCTAATTAAATTTCTAAAATTTTTGGTGATTTTTCAAAGTTAAACTACTGCTGCTGCTCAAAACAGTTTTATTGCAAAATGTTGATTTCTATTTTGCCCCAAATTTCACAATTCATACAATTCAGTCCTTGCTCAATTAACCCCTCAATTGAGATAATTTTCTCAATTAATACTTTTTATAGACATTATAAGTTATTTCATAACTATTGAAATTCAAAATTTCCACATAAAACTCTAACTTCAAACTCTTTTACAATTAGGTCCCAGACATTCACTTTCTATTCAATTCTTTCAATAAAATCAGAATATAAACAATTTAAAGCTCTAATTTCATGCCAAATCATCATATACTTCCAGCACTCATCCATAAAAACTTCAAAAATTAGCCATGGAATCAAAAACTAATGAAATAGTAAGTTGGACCCAATTGTAAAGGTCCAAAAACATAAAAATTTCAAGGAGAAAGCAAGAATTAAACTTACATGAAGCTAGAGTATGAAAACCAGCTTGAACCTTCCTCCATGGTTGTTTTCCAGCTGATGAATATGAAGAGAAATGAAGAGAATTCTAGATATTCCAATTTAGTCCCATTTATATTTAGCCCATTTTGGCAATTTTCCAATTTTACCCTTATTTCACATTTTTCTCAGCTATTGCCGCCCAAAATATCTCCTTTGGGCTTATTTACACTTTAGGTCCTTCCTCATTTGACAATTGAGCTATTTAATCCTTTTAGCAACTTTTACACCTTTTTCAATTAAGTCCTTTTTATTTAATTAACCACCCAAACGTCAAAATTTTCTGACTAAATTTTATTACTACCTCACCAACACTCCATAAATATTTCTAAAAATATTTATGGATCGATTTATGAATTCGAGGTCTCGATACCTCATTCTCAACCCAATTTACCTAATTAATTCTTTTAAATCACCAAATTCACTAATTAAAAAATGCTTTTATATTCACATTTGACTCATAGGTATTAATTTATTAAATTTTCAACTCACTCGTCGGATTTAGTGATATCAAATCTCTATTCCCAATACCACTGAAAATTAGGTTGTTACACAATAAATTTAACTTCCAACTTTACACATTCTGTCAATTTAGTCTTGATTCTTAAAATTTTTAAAAGTATTTAAAAGTTTATTTTTCAATAAAAATACATACTATATTTATTTTCTCTTTTTCTAACATGAATTTTATTTATTAAAATAATAAATTTATAAATAAAATAATAATCTTATAAATAAAACAAATTAAGGGGAAAAAAACATGATGACTTATACAGATTCAATTTTCTTTTTCTTTTTTAACATTAACGACCACCACGTTCAGATTGGGTAAAATATTGTAACCTAAGGTCAAAAAGGATGAGAGATGTTTTTAGGTTGTTGCTAGAATTGATTTATTGCATTTGAGATTATACTTGAGGGCAAGCATGATTGGAGATATATAAATGAGGATATGAGATCTTGAAGACCTAGTAGGTGGAAGGTTATGGCATCAACTCCACAACCAATTACTAATTCGATGGCGTAATGATGAAGGATGTAAAAAGCAAGGAGTTCGAAGCAGGGGTTATTGGTGCCGATAGTTGTGGGTAAAGGCAATGTCTAGTACTTGATAAATTTCACGAGGACTAAGGAGCAATGTCGGATGTATAATAAAATTTATTATTTATAAAATAAACAAAAAAAAAGAGAAAAAATTTTGAATATACTTTAAGTTTTGTTTGTGGGTTTTTCTAAAAAAAATAATTTATTTATAAAAGTATTATTTTAATAAATAAATTTCATGTTATAAAAGAGAAAAAATGAGTATTCATTTATTTATAATTTTGTATGTATTTTTATTGGAAAATGAACTTTTAAATATTTTTTATTTCTTAGTTTTCAATTTTGAATTTTTAAGAAGTAAAATTAAGTTGATTGAATGTGTAAAATTGAGGCTAAATTTGTTGATTTTTTAGAATTGGGACTAAATTGATAGAATCTGTAAATATTGGAGAGTTAAATTTATTATTATTCTAATAAAAAGGGTCATCATTAGTGATTTAAGAGAGAAGTGATGAAAATATTAAATTAAATAAAAAAATTAAAAGTAAGCCAATATTTTTATAATTTACCGTTGCAATTCATCAATGAAAACATTGTAATTGTCCAAAAAATTTAATCTTAGGATCAGAAATGGTAATTTTAAGCTTAGAATAATTATCTTGGCTTTTGCTTCAATATAAATCACCGTGACAATCAATGAATAACTCTTATGGGAATCCCACAACCAAAATTGTTTCCAACCCCCCAAATTTACCTTCAAATTTTTGAACTACTCCTTGCTATGAAATTTTCGGCTTTGGGGTTGGTAAATAACTATGCCTGGGATTTGGACAAATAAAAAAATTATATTTGAACTTGGTGGGATTTTCAAAATTTAAGATTATTAAAAATATATGATAACCTTTTTGTTCTCTTTTTCAGAACCCGAACAATAAATAATTAATTTTAATTATAATATATTATTGAAGAAGCTTCATGCATTTAATTTAATACAATACCATAATTTTCACATTTTTAAATTATAAACCCTAATTTTATTTTAACTCAAAAAAATATAAAAATGGAAAATTACATTATGTTTGCCGAGGCATAATTTTTTAAGAAAAAGACATCTTTAAAAGAATATACCGAAGCAATTAGTTCTATCCTAAATTGTTCATAACAAAGTTAAAAAATATTTTTTTATTCAAAATCAAGTTTTTAGAGCTAAACTAGTAGTCAAATTGGTCAAGTTATCGGTTTGCCCAATTCGATTAAATAATTCATTAAAAATCATAAAAATAAGGAAATATTAAAAAAATGGTAAATGATAGTATTAGTATAGATAAAAAGATTATATATATTTTTATCTATATACTATATTTAACCTCTAATTGAGTTGGAGTCATAATTAAGTTAACTTGACACTAAATCATTTGAGAAATAAAAAAATTATTTTAAAAATAATAAATATTATTATAAAGGTAATTTTGTATTTTTATATTAAATATGTAAACCTAAAGCCTTGATTTTAACATTTCAACAAAAGCACATTTGATTTATATATGTTAAGGGAGGATCAGCTCCTTCAAGAAAAGTCTTTGAAGTGTCATCCTCAAGGACGACGACCGATCCCTCAATAATGGAAGGTATTGTCCCTCAGGGAGGGTTTTGTCCTCCTCCGCAAAGAGTCGTGTACAATTCACTTATTAAATGAAATTATTCATTATCAATTAACTTACATAGAAATTATCTTAAAGCAATTTTGTAACACTCCAAAATTCGACCTAGAAGTTTACATCGAATCCCGGAGGTTACATTGATCATCGAAGTGATCATAGAAAATTTCTACAAAACGAGTTGTTTTAGACTTTGTTAAAAAACCGTTGCTTCAATCGAGCTCAATCATTTAACAAAATATGTCGAATTCAAATCAATAATTAGGATACGATGAAACATGTTCGAAAATAAATCCTTAATTTCCAAACTTCAGTACAAATAACACTTACGTGTATATGACACAAAATTCGTACCATAGTTTTCAAAACAGTACTTACAGTCCAAAACCATTTATTTATACTCTGAAATAAAGAAAACTTATTAGCTTGACTCAAACATAACATTCTGAGACCTCCAACATGCCGAGTCCAATTTCAGAACACGAGAGTACCTGAAAGGGGAAACACTGAGGGGGTGAGCTGTACGAGCTCAATGTGAGTTCGAAATGTAACAGAAAACGGAAAACGGAATGTTATGACAAACAATCCGCAACCAGAATATGAACACAACCATACACGGAAAACTTAATCGCTAAACCAAACAACATGTTGTTACCAAAACATACCAAAATGCGAATTAACAAAAAAACTTAATTTCCAAGTACCATATCGCTAACACCTCAATACTCGCATAATCGTACACATATATTAAGACATATAATCAAATGTGTATGAATACAACAAATAAAAAACAACCCACCCCACCAATCAAACACCTCTCCGACCACCCTGCACACCACATATAAGCTAATCAAGCCCAACCAACCATGCACACCACATAGGACCTCGAAAGGCCCATCCATCCTACACACCACATACGTGGAACTAAGCCACTCAAATGACAATATGTAGCTGAGCTGACATATGTAAAGTACAGTGTGGTAAATTGTTGTATAGATGTATTGCAGTTGAAACTGCCAAATCAGATCAGACTTCTTTCTCTTCGCGACCAAACCCAAAATTTTATGCAAATGTATGTATGCAAACATAACACCAATAGACTTACAGAAACACTGTACATAACTTACAATCAGTCACACATCAATCAAATAGAATCAAATGTGCATATATTCAAATGACCAGATACAAAATCAGTTAACGATACTTAGCTACGAGGTAACATCACTTATCACTTAAAAATAACTCATTAAATTAGTGCTATGATTACAACTAAAGCTTAAGTCTGGCCAAAACAAAGTCCTAACGACCCTTACTAAGGCCTAGCTGAGGGTCAGAACACACAGGAACACAAACAAGTCAAAATTCGACACAGAACAAAAATTTACGAAATAGGGCCATACGGTAGTGTGCCCTAGCCGTGTCGAAGTGCCTAGGCCGTGTGGGGGTCTACACGCCCATGTGAAGGAGGCACACGTTCGTGTGAAGATGACACACACCCGTGTGTCCAGGGGACATGGTCATCTGAACAGCCTGTGTAATTTTCTGTCCAAATTGGCTAAAAGAAGGTGCAGGGCAGACACAGTTGTGTGAAAGTCTTCCACGCCCATGTGCCCACGGGACACGGCCGTGTGTTCAGAACACATGCCCGTATGAAAATCGACTAAAATCCCCAAATTCAACCACCAAAATTTGCTCAAAAACTTTAATTCCTAAATTGCACACGGTCGTGTGATCCACCCATGTGCAGCACACGCTCGTGTGGCCACCTGTATGGTCACGAAATCGCACCGAAACTTATTGTAGAACATGCATTTGTCGTCAAAATAATCCCCAACCCTTGATAACTCAGAAATACACCAAAAACACACATAATTTCAAGCCATTCCATGAAAATCGACCCTTCGATTGGTCAATTTCAAAAACACACAAATTATGTCAAATTTCATGGAAAATAGTCAGAAATTTGATAACGAAATAAAAGGATCTCAGAATGCAGACCTGGATTGGGGATTAAAGCACCCAAAACGATCAAAACGTCACCACCCACCAAACTGAAACCTCAATTCCATAAACATACCAATTTATAAGAATTTGACTAATGAAATTGAAAGCAACAACAAATATAAATTAGTTAATAAACCCAAAGGACGACACTTACCTGATACAACACTCAAAGGTTCAAAGATCAACTTTGAGAAGCTATAACTAGCAACCTCAATTTGAAACCCAAAAGAAAAATGGCAGAATCACAAAAGGAAGAAGATAAAAAAAATAAAACAAAAGAAAATGTTGCAACAGAAGGGTGTGTAAGAGGGAGAACGTGAGAAGTTATTTTTGGGATTACTTCTAATTTCAAATTAAAATAAAAATAAATAAATAAATAATAAATGTTTAAAACTTAAAAACAAAACTAGAATAAAATTAACCATTCTAAACAAACATGATGACTTGAACCCAAAATCCAGAAGTAAACTAACACATAACGAACCACCGGACCAGCAGACCCATTCTTACATAACAACGCAAAAATGAACCCAATTGTTCGACCTACTCACTGACCCTTACTACAAACTTCAAAACTTCTAACCCCAAATTCCAGAGTGTTGCGGATTTTATTTGGACAAGGCACATCCTTTAAGTACCTTGATGGTTATAAGATCGTTGATGTGAAAAAAGAACATTTTCATCCCCGTGAAAATGATGAACTCCTTGGTCCCAAAGTACCATATCTCAATGCTATAGGAGCATTGATGTACAGGGGCGAAGCCAGAAATTTTTTTTAAGGAGGGCCGGATGAAATTTTAATTTTTATAGTTTATATTTTTATAATTTGTAAAGGATTAAATTGAATTTTTATAATTTTAGGGGGGCCAAAGTGCAATTGTACTTTTACTAGTTTAAATTTATTAAAAAATTTTAAGGGCCTAAAATGCAATTTTCCATTTTAGGGGGGCCGGGGCCCATGCAGTCCCCCTGGCTACGCCCCTGTTAATGTATCTTGCTAATAGTACACGTCCAAATATAGTATTTGTTGTAAGCTTATTAACAAGATCTAGTCCTCATTTGATGCATAGACACTAGAATGGAATTAAACAAATATTTCAATATCTCCGAGGATTGATTGATATGGGATTATTCTATCCAAATTGTTTAAAACCACAACTAATCGACTATGTAAATGTAGGGTACTTATCTGATCCACATAGAGCTCATTCTCAAACAAGTTATGTATTTACATGTGGAGGTACAACTATATTATGACACTCAACAAAATAAACCTTAGCTACTACTTCATGAAACCATGCAGAGCTAATTGTATTGCATGAAGAAAGTCAAGAATGTGTTTGGTTAAGAATGATGACCCAACATATCTAGCAGATGTGTGGTATATCATTCGGAAAAATGGTTCCAACTATTTTGTACGAAGACAATGAAGCTTGCATATCTCAATTAAAAGGAGGGTACATAAAATGGGACAGAACAAAACATATTTTGCCAAAATTTTTCTTCCCTCATGACCTTCATAAGGATGGTAGATATTGATGTTTAAAAAATTCGTTCATGTGAGAATTTGTTGGATTTGCTCACAATGCACTACTAACTAGCACATTTGAAAAAGCTTGTCAATGGAATTGGTATGCGCCGACTTAAAGATATTTTGTGATGTTGTCATGAGGGGTAGTAAAATATGCGTTGTACTTTTTTTCCCTTAATTGAGGTTTTCTCCTATTGGATTTTCTTGGTAAGTTTTTTAATGAGGCAGGATGATATATATATTATAGATAAGTGTACTCTTTTTCATTCATTAAGATTTTTTTCCCACAAATATTTTTATACTAGTAAGGTTTTAATAAGGGACATTATTTACCAATGCAAATCCAATGAGAATGTTATGAATATCTTATCATTAAGTGGATGTCCATCAAGATCAAGATAAGTTTAATATATTTTAGGACTCTAATATTTATTAGATGTAGAGTTTCATTTCATTTATGCTTCTTATGTCTTAAAATATAGACTCTAAAGAATCATTATAATCATTCCTATTTTAATTAATAAAACCTCAAACTTTTTTTTGCTTTCTCATTTTCTTTGTTCTATCTCTTTATTTTATAACAAAATTAAAATTTTATTCAAGTACTCCTTAAAACAACTTTATTTAAGTAGGCATAATATAAATTTAGTTTTTAATGTTTATAAATATATTTGTTAATTTAGCACTTATTTTTTTTAGCTAAATTTGACTCCCAATCTTTAAAAAAAAGTTGAATTTGACTATTAATTTTACAAAAAAGAGTTGAATTATTTTTTTAATGGAAATATTGGCTAAAACATTAAAATTTTAAACATAGCAGCTTGCATGTCAATCTACATGTATTTTATATATTTTTTTTAATTTTCATGAACTTTTTATTTTATTTTTTGAACATTTTTATAATTTTTAAATTATTTATCGAAGTGATAAATAAAATAAATAGTATCATATCAACATAAAGTAGATGTGGACTCACTTCCTTTGAATGTCTTCCTTAATTATGATCTCAACTCTTGGTTGTCCTTTAAACATGAATACAACTACTTTCTCTTGGAATCAGGGACGAAACTAAGGGATTGGCAATGGCCTCGACCTCCTTAAAATGAAAATTTTTTTCATCTAAATCCTTTAAATTTAAAAAAGAATTTAAATTAATAAATGTAAAGTTGCACTTTGGCGTCCCTTAAAAATATAAATATTTGATTTAATCTTTTAAAAATTATAAAGATATATTAAAATGGTAAAATTACTTTTTTACTATTATAAAAAATACAATTTAATTTCGACCCTTAACAATTTTTTTTTTAATTTTTCCGTTGCCTAGAATAGAAGTAGAACTGTAGTGTGCTGCATCTGGAGGTTTACCTCGAGTAGGTTTTACATCTATTAAATTTCTTTGAATGTCTTCCTTCATCTTCTTTTATACAATAACCCCAAAAATAAAAACAAAATAATGAGTGTAAGACCCAATTTTAGTCCGGGCTACCTAATTCCAGCCCAATAAATAAAACCCAAATAATCCACATAAAAAAATCCAAAATTACAAAAACAATTAACCCAAACAGCCCCAAAATACCGCAAACCCAAAACACTTTTCAGCAAACCCTAAACACTAGAAGCCTCATTTGCGCCGCAGCCGCGATCGCCTCCGCCATACACGCGCGCCCTGCTCCACGTTCGCACCCACGTACCACGTCGCCCTCCTCCGCGTCTTCATGACCTGCAAGTTGAACAAGAAAACAACAAGAAACAGTTTTGTACTTGGCTATAAAACCTTTGAATTTTTCATTGTTCGGGGGGGTTCTTTCTTTTTTGAGAGAAATACAACACAGATTGAGGAAATCAAACAAATATACAGAAATCAACAAAAGCAATAGAATACGTTTCAAAGGTTATTTATCGTCGTTTCTACTCTGTTTTATTTTTTTTTATTTTTATTCGAATCTACAAGTATAAAATATAAGAGAGAACGAGAGGCTTACCGGAGTTATATCGCGTTCACACCGTCGGTGGGCCTTGCTCCGCTGGTCACGATCAGATTTTGGAAATGGTTGGGTTGAAATGAGCCTTTCGGCTGGAGAATAAAGGGAGAGTAAGGGAGATGAGATAATGTCTAAGGCATTTGGGTTTTTTTTTTTAAATAAAAAAAAGTTTTCTTTGAAGCATAAATTTTAAAGCAAGTTTTAGGTAATAAAATGAAACAGCAATTGGGGTGGGGGGGGGGGGGAAGTTTGTCCACGTCTTTTGGCTAGGAGTAGGGGATTTGCGCATTTAGTCCCCCACTTTCGTACCAATGTTCATTTCGATCATTAATTTTGCATTGTTCTCATTACTATTTTTCTGTTCGTCGTATTTTGCGATTTATTCGTTTAAAATTTTCTTTCATATATTTCTATATTTAAAGATCTATATATGTTCAACTCAATACGATTATACATGTATATATGTATCTTATACTAAAGTATTTTTACTCAAAATATGCGTTATTGATTTCCTATTATTTTATGTAAATATTTCTTTTTTTTGTATATATATTATTGATTTTATATTATTTTATGTATATATATTTTCTTCTAAGGACCCTATTTTTATTGTATATTTTATTTATTTTAAATACTTTCCTATATTTGTATCTTTGTTTTTATATATAAAATTTTCATTTCATATATATTATTTATTTAGATTGACAAATACTATGTTATATATTACTTACTTATATATACATATACATTATATATTTTGAAATTTCATTTATATATTATTATTTCATATATGATTTTTATTTTATTATTTTTTGTCTATTTCGAACTTTCATGTATGTTACTTTAAGGTTTTATATATGTTTGTTTGTTTGCATATTGACGATCACTTGCCACATGTTATCTGTGTTAATTTGCTTGGAACTTCTTTAAATTTGCTTTTAATTCATTAGCCTTCAAATGTGAATATTGTTATTTTTACAATATATGGTATGTCGTTTTTGCATGTATCCTAATTTGTTCCTTTGTATTTTCTCATTATTTATCCATGTCATATTACTTCTTTTACTTTAAAGTGAACCGAATGGATATACTTTGAGCTGGTTTTGTAATTATTTATTTAAAAAACTTCTGAAACAAGGCAATGTTCTATGTTTGGAAATTCGAGAAATCGTGCCCCAACGTGCTGGGTTTCGTTTTTTCGTCAGACCAAATAATTGAATACCCTTTTCGTTGCATTTTGGAAATCATGAGGAGATCTCAATTTTTGGAGGCTTAAAATATTGTGTCCTAATGTGCTGGATGTGGTATTTTATTCCTTTGGAATGAGCGAATCTTAAAATCCAACTCGAGTTGTGCACACACTTTTAAGGGGATCGTATTTTAGTGTGTTTTTTTTAAATTTTCAACATTAGGACATAAATTAATCAATTAGGTACCAATTTTGGGCGTTACGAGGGTGCTAATCCTTCCTCGTATGTAACCGACTCCCAAACCCGTTTCTTGATTTTTCGTAGGCCAAAATCCATATTTTAATAAAATTATTTATTAGGTGATCCGATCACACCTAAACCAAAAAAGATTGATGGCGATTCCATACCTCGTTTTAAAGTCGACCCCCGTTTTTTTTAAACATAAAAAAAATGGTTTCGACAGCTTGGCGACTCCGCTGGGGACCAATAAGAGAGTCAAGCCGTAAAATTGATTTTTAATATGATCTTTTCGTTGCATCTCATGAGTTTTATGGTTTTTATCATTTTATTTATTTTTTGAGTTTTGAGTTTTTATGTCCCATCGCATTACATATTGCATGACCGTTGTGGTTACATCTTTTAAGTGGGAGTGAGAAACTATGCATTCGTGAGGTTTTCACCTCCGCATGGGCTAGTAGATTACTTCCGGGATACATCCGTACCTATGTCTTCGTGAGATTTTCATCTCCGCATGGTCATAGGGAAAGGTATTCCCCTGATCTGAACTCAATCCATATGAGCCTATAATGGGTGAGGATTGAGGAATCTGCTGGTTCATGTATCCTTTCTCTAGAACCAAACCACATATAGAGAGACTTAGGAACCCACCTTAGGTGGAGCCATGCCCAAATTTAGTGGTCACCCGAATATGTGCTTTATTTGTTATTTATTTCTTCTGTACTAAAGTGTTTTGTTTTGTTTTGTTTATGACTGCATTGTATTACATCATCATAGAAAGGACGTGTTGATTCATATTCGATTGCTAAATAGAACAGTTTGACATGAGAAAACGGATTTCTTAATAAAGTGGATTATAATACGGTTGTCTGAATATGGTCCAAGTAAGTACAACGAAAGAAAGCTGATAGTTTGTAGAGGAAAACAAGACTTTGCCCGAGGATTCAAGCTGATAAAGATTGTTCGAGAGCCGTCGCGTCCCGACTTTCTTAAAGGAGCTAATCAACATTGCGAGGATAATAAGTCGCGGTCTGGATCAAACAAAAAGGAGCTAGTGGAGGCATCTATTTGAAGTTTATGAGATTTGACTTTTACGAAGAAAGAAAATCGGTGTCTTCGCCTAGAACATGAGGGCAGGGCCACATATGTAATCCGTTTTATGTAAAGGAATTTGTTTTCTAGAAAAGTTGTTTTAATAGAATTGAATTCAGAATCAACGCCTTTCTTTCTTTTGTATTCATTTCATGCATTTGCATTGCATTGCATCATTTGCATTTGATTTTTATAAAAAGACCTTAATTAATTGAAATCATTTTAGTTAATCTAGAAACCGATAAGAACTTACCCACCAAGCGTCGTTACGGTACCCGTGCTAAGACAAAAGATATGGACCAAAGATTGGAAAGACTTAAAAAACTTCAAAGAGAGATGCAAGACCAGTTACAAAGGCAAATGCAAGAGCAATTGATGAGGATACGGTAAGATATGAGAGACCAAGTGCTAGAGTCTCAAAGGAATATGATGAACCAGTTATCCCAATTGTTGACTAAGGGACTAGAAAAGAGGGAAAGCTCCATGATCAATGCTGGGGTAGACAATGAGCACCTTTCTATCCTCTGGGTTTCACTCCGACAAATGCACAGGCATGTCCGCAAGGTGTACCAATTATAAGAACTCATCAAAATCAGGCCAGTACCTCAGCACCAGTGAATTACCTGATAGGCTCAGACTCCAATCTACGGGGCAATCCAACTACCCCTGTAGTTCCTGATTTGAACAAAATGGAAAAAGCAAAGATGGAACTGCCAAAACAACTCGATGATCGGTATAGGTGGTTGAAGGAAAAATTCAAGGCGATGAAAAATGCTGATGATTATTGCAGAATTGATGCCAGGGACTTAAGCTTGGTTCTAGACTTAATACTTCTTTA
Source organism: Gossypium hirsutum (assembly GCF_007990345.1). Lineage (NCBI taxonomy): Eukaryota > Viridiplantae > Streptophyta > Magnoliopsida > Malvales > Malvaceae > Gossypium > Gossypium hirsutum. The sequence goes on from NC_053433.1 coordinate 11,795,420, forward strand.
CAAGTTCAAGATGCCTGAATTGAAAAGTATAATGGGACTAGCTGTCCCAAAGCTCACATTACCATGTTTTGTAGACGAATGACTGGGTATGTCAATAATGACCAATTATTGATTCACTGTTTCCAAGAAAGTCTGGTTGGGGCAGCATCCAAATGGTACAACCAATTGAGCCGTACCTAAATCAATTTATGGAAAGATCTAGCACAAACTTTCATGAAACATTATAGTCATGTGATGGATATGACTCCTGATAGGATTATTTTACAGAGCATGGAAAAGAAACAAAATGAGAGTTTCCAGCAATACGCCCAAAGGTGGAGGGAAGTTGCCATACAAGTTCAGCCACCTCTCCTAGAAAAAGAGACTACCATGCTTTTCATCAATACTCTTAAAGCCCCGTTCATTAACCATATATTGGGAAGCGCTACCTTGAGCTTTTCAGATATGGTAATGTTTGGTGAATTGATTGAAAACGCAATAAGGAGCGGAAAAATAGATCCAAGAGAAAGCGCTAAGAGGTCAACCCAAAAGAGAAAAAAAAGAAGTAAATATCGTGAGCATGCCTTCCAAATTGGTCAATGTAAGCCAGCCGAGGGCTGTAACCACTAGGTATCTATCCGAATGACATATCGCCGAATCTGAATGATATATCTGAAGAGGGAACCAGGAAATGAAAATTTCCAAACCCTTATGTACTTAGGAGTGTTTTGAATAATGGGATTGTGGAAGAGATCCCTGTATTTTTAGAGCTAATCTAGAATAATGTTCAAAATACGCTTATTGCTTTAAGCCTAGGGGCAATAAGAACCCTTTTGTGAAATAGGCTTGGGTTCAAAATCTTTACTTCAATCAAAATGCATCTTTTTGAGTAAATGTTCTTTCATTCGTAACATTTTTTTTGTTCTTTGGACTGGCTTTTAAATATTCTTTTATTCTTCATTAATGATCATATCATACAAATAATCATCCTTAGAATCATTTATTCTTTGGAAATATGCCTTTGTACCTACAATAGGTCCCTAGATATCAACGATATGAACAACGCTGTAACTGACTCCTTTTTAGGGTAAGATATGTGTTTAAGCGAATATCAGGACTTTGAAGATGGCAGAGATTGTAACTTATCTCATGATTTGTTAATAATGATAGTGTAGGATGACAAATAGATCCTACTCTACAAAGGGACAATGGACATTGCGAGCCTAGGAAAGAGGTGGAGGTCGAAGCCTAGCCCACCTTAAAGCTAAAGTAAATCGTCATTGAGTTATTCCAAGAATTCAAAGAGGTTTTCGCGTGATCACATCAAGGTATATCTAAGATATTAAGACCTGTGAACGATAAAAAATGTCTATACGGTGTCAGACGGACACATATTAATAGTTTCACCGTAGCCACGCTAATCATGAGGTTTAGGTACTGTTGATCCACCATGGAAGGGGATTGCATCAGTTATTTAGTGAGACAATATTCATGTGCCTTATTCATTTCTTCATAGATTTTCTCTATATGGGGCATGGGTTTTATCAGGTCATTCTCATCTAATATACATCGATTTATCTTGGTAGTCGTCGCTGACTTCACGAAGAGGTGAAGGTCGCTTCATATGCCAATATTACATGGTTGATAGTCATCAAATTTCAGAAAAGGGTGCCGACAAATAATGTCAGAAAAGATCATACAACTACACAATGTCAAAATCTTGCAGTCTATCCAAAGATCAGACACCATATCACAGTGCAACAAAGGCAGCCAAAAAGAAAAATACAAAAAAGGGAATAAAATAAAATAAAACGAAGGTCATAGTGAAAGGTGACTCAGACTTGTAAAGATTGGCATAAAGAAGCTACCTTCTATACTTATCGAACGTTGACTAGGACTCGTTGGGGAAACATATTGCTCATTGGTTTATGGGATAAAAATGGTTTTAAAGACGAGATTCTTTTCCTCTGAGTCTTGTTAGAGTTACAATTGGATAGGGCAGAATGGATTTAAGCTCGATATGATCAGTTGAATTCGAAGAGAGGAGATTCTGTCGTGGTCTAATACACTAGAAATGAATGATGTGAGCTTACAACAAAGAGGTTCATCCTAAAAAATTCCATGAGGGGAACTTGATATTGAAGAAGATCTTTCCTATACAAAAGGACTTCAAAGGAAGAAATATGCCAAACCAGGAGGATTGATATTGACCAAGATGGATGGTAAGGACCAGCCCAATCCGGTGAACTCAGATTCAGTCACAGTTAATGGTTTCAAAAAAACACAGAAAAGAAAAGAAAAAGAAATAGGAGAGGCCAAGGCGAAAACCCACAAAGGGCGCCTTGAGACCAAAGAGGATTTGAGTTGAAAACCAGAAAAGGGTGGCTCAAATTTGGACCAAAGATGGGGCAAATGGTAGTCTTGCTATGCCTAAATTAACAATAAAGAAGTATGCTACGTCTGGGGGAATCGACAAAGTGCTCTGGATCCCCTAAACACATATTGAGCTCAAAATGGTCCTCAAGAAGTTTGGACAGAGAAGCTCAAGCTGCAATATCTGGGGCACCTAGTTTTCTATTTTACCAATTTTTGAATTTGTTATCTTTGATTACCTTATTCTTTTTACGTCCCAATAAGTTTCCTTCTTAATTGCACTTGCTATCTTTGGTTGACTTATTTGCTTCAAGTTATATTTCTGGTTCATTGTTATTTTTTAAGTATTTTTGCATTGCAATAATGATTAGTGGACTAATAATACTTTTGTAAAAGAAGCTTCACATATTACTCTGGAAGTTTTTAAATAATACAAGAGCTTGAAAATGACTATTGTTTAAAAATCACCAAGCTTAGGGGTTGGAAATATTTAAGCCCAAATTGAAATTATTTCCTTGAGTTTTCTGTCAAAGATATTGGTTGAGCAAAAAGAAAATTACATTGGTGTTACAATCCCGGCAAAGAACGAGCGATGAGATTATTCTCGAGAGAAAGAAAATGGTATTCTGTATTCATGCAGATATCAAGCATATACATCTGGTCGTTACACCTATAGAATGGTGTAACAGATCAGATGGATTGAAGATGATGCAAATCCTATACCTCTGAGTTGCAGCAGGATGGATAGAAAAAAACCAAATGTTATTCCCCTAAAGTTGCAGTGGGAAGTACAAACTTTATGTCCCAGAAGGTACAGTGGAAGGGACTTTGAAACTACAGTGGGGCAAGCCAGTTCAGCAAAATGGGTTGTTTCTGTGGGTTTTCGTTGGAAATGCTAACTAGCAGAAAGGCAGCGTAATACTACAGTGATAAAACTCTGATTAATAACGAATGATGACACTTAAAGTTTTTTAAAAAAAAAAAACCATTTTCATGACTTTTCTACATTCATATCATTTATAACACATTTGGTTAGGAGCATCTGATTCATAACATTCTAATCATTTGGCATAAACATAGGCATGAAACCGAGTCTGCAGGGCATGTTCTTCAGAGGATAGTATAGCGACATCGGTGAAATTTACAGATCTTATCTCCATGTATCGGCTATGGAGCAGGTTGAAAATGGCGAGTCTTATCTCTATGTATCAGCTATGGAGCAGATTTTGGCTACCAGCCTTATCTCTCTGAGGTAGCAAAAGAGCAGCTTGAAGATACATGTCTTATCTTCCTGAGGTAGCAAGGAAGCAGACTAAAATTTACAGATATTATCTCCATGTATCGGCTATGAAGTAGATTGAAAATGGCGAGTCTTGTCTCCATGTATCGGCTATGGAGCAGATTTTAGCCACCAGTCTTATCTCTCTAAGGTAGCAAGAGAGCAGGTTGAAGATACAGGTCTTATCTTCCTAAGGTAGCTAAGAAGCAGACTGAAATTTACAGATTTATCTCCATGTATTGGCTATGGAATAGATCAAAAATGACGAGTCTTATCTCTATGTATCAGCTATGGAGTAGATTTTAGCCACTAACCTTATTTCTCTAAGGTAGCAAGAGAGCAGGTTGAAGATATAGGTCTTATCTTCCTGAGTTAGCAAGGAAGCAGACTGAAATTTACAGATCTTATCTCCATGTATCGGCTATAGAGTAGATCAAAAATAGCGAGTCTTATCTCCATGTATCGACTATGGAGCAGATTTTAGCCACTAACCTTATCTCTCTAAGGTAGCAAGAGAGCATGTTGAAGATACAGGTCTTCTCTTCCTAAGGTAGCAAGGAAGCAGACTAAAATTTACAGATCTTATCTCCATATATCGGCTATGGAGCAGATCGAAAATGGCGATTCTTATTTCCATGTATCGGCTATGCAGCAGATTTTAGCCACCAACCTTATCTCTCTGAGGTAGCAAGAGAGCAGGTTGAAGATATAAGTCTTATCTTTCTGAGGTAGCAAGTAAGCAGACTAAAATTTACAGATCTTATCTCCATGTATCGGCTATAGAATAGATCGAAAATGGTGACTCTTATCTCTATGTATCGGCTATGGAGCAGATTTTGGCCACCAACCTTATCTCTTTGAGGTAGTAAGAGAGCAGGTTGAAGATACAAGTCTTATTGTCCTGAGTTACAGTGGAGTAGACTGAAAGTTACAGATCTTATCTCCTTAAGCAGTAGTGGAGCAGATCGAAGACGGCGAATCTTATCTCCATGTATCAGCAATGGAGCAGATTTAAGCCACTAGCCTTATCTCCCTGAAGTTGCAGTGGAGCAGGCTCAAAATTACAAATTTTATCTCCCTGGGGTCACAATGGAGCCTACTGAGGACATAGAGTAGATTAAAAGCACAATTTCTATACTTCTAAAGATGCAGTGGGTTGGAATGCGATTACTTGGGGAAGAGGTGCATAAAGAAGTCGAGATGTAACAAGACCGGGAAAAATTGACTCTTTTTGTGGTCTTTGCTTCATTCTCGTTACACGACAACAAGCAAAGAAGGGCAGCTGTAAGACCCAATTTTAGCCCGAGCTACCTAACTCCAGCCCAATAAATAAAACCCAGATAAGCCACATAAAAAAATCCAAAATTACAAAAACAATTAACCCAAATAGCCCTAAAATACCCCAAACCCAAAACACTTTTTAGGAAACCTTAAACACTAGAAGCCTCCTTTGCGCCGCAGCCACGATCGGCTCCGCCATACACGGGCGCCCTGCTCCACGTCTGCACCCACGTACCACGTCGCCCTCCTTTAGGTCTTCATGACCTGTAAGTTAAACAAGAAAACAACAGGAAGCGGTTTTGTACTTGGCTATAAAGCATTTGAATTTTTCATTATTTGGAGGGGGGTTCTTTCTTTTTTTGAGAGAAATAGAACACAGATTGAGGAAATCAAACAAATATACATAAATTAACAAAAGCAATAGAATACATTTCAATGGTTATTTATCATTGTTTCTACTCTGTTTTGGTTTTTTTTTATTCGAATCTACAAGTATAAAGCATAAGAGAGAACGAGAGGCTTATTGGAGTTATATCGCGTTCACGCCGTCAGTGGGCCTTGCTCCGCTGGTCACGATTAGATTTTCGAAATGGTTGGGTTGAAATGAGCCTTTCGGCTGGAGAATAAAGGGAGAGTGAGGGAGATGAGATAATGTCCAAGGCATTTGGGTTTTTTTTTTAAATAAAAGTTAAAAAGTTTTCTTTGAAGCACAAATTTTAAAGCAGGTTTTAAGTAATAAACTGAAACAACAATTGGGGTGAGGGGGAAGTTTGTCCGCGTCTTTTGGCTATGAGTGGGGGATTTGCGCATTTAGTCCCCCACTTTCGTACCAATGTTCATTTCGATCATTAATTTTGCATTGTTCTCATTACTATTTTTCTGTTCGTCGTATTTTGCGATTTATTCGTTTAAAATTTTCTTTCATATATTTCTATATTTAAAGATCTATATATGCTCAACTCAATACGATTATACATGTATATACTCTAAATATACGTTATTGATTTCCTATTATTTTATGTAAATATTTCTTTCTTTTTTTTGTATATATATTATTGATTTTATATTATTTTATGTATATATATGTTCTTCTAAGGACCCTATTTTTATTGTATATTTTATTTATTTTAAATACTTTCCTATATTTGTATCTTTGTTTTTATATATAAAATTTTCATTTCATGTATATTATTTATTTAGATTGACAAATACTATGTTATATATTACTTACTTTTATATATATATATACATTATGTATTTTGAAATTTCATTTATATATTATTATTTCATATATGATTTTTATTTTATTATTTTTTGTCTATTTCAAGAAATACCGGTTTAGCTCTCAATTCAGCTAAAATAGAACCATCATCTGACATGGCTAAATTGGTATTCAAAGCTTGCAATGTAAATAAAAGTTTCCTACTTAAAGCGTCAGCAACTACATTTGCCTTACCTGGGTGATAATCAATCACTAACTCATAATCTTTAAGCAATTCCAACCATCTTCTTTGCCTCAAATTCAAATCTTTTTGAGTCATCAAGTATTTCAAGCTTTTATGATCGGTAAATATCCAGCACCTTTCACCATACAAATAATGTCTCCAAATCTTCAATGTAAATACAATAGCAGCTAGCTCTAAATCATGTGTCAGATAATTTTTCTCATGTGGCTTTAACTGTCTAGAGGCATAAGCAATTACCTTTCCTTCCTGCATGAGTACACAACCGAGCCCATTCAAGGATGCATCACTGTAAATCACAAATTCTTTACCTGGTTCCGGCTGTACTAAGATAGGAGCTTCCGTCAACAATACCTTTAACTTGTCAAAACTTTGTTGGCACTTCTCAGTCCATTCAAACTTAACATCCTTCCGTAGCAGTCTCGTCAACGAGGTAGCTATCATGGAAAATCCCTTCACAAATCGTCTATAATATCCGGCAAGACCAAGAAAACTTCTAATTTCTGATACATTTCCAAGAGGCTTCCAATCAACAATGGCTGAAATCTTGCTCGTATCAACCTTAATACCTTCACCTAAGACAATATGTCCAAGAAAACCAACTTCTCGTAACCAGAACTCACTTTTGCTGAACTTGGCATACAACTGATTATCTCTCAGAATTTGTAAAACTGTTCTCAAATGCTCTGCATGCTCAGTTTCATCATGAGAATAAATCAAAATATCATCAATGAACACAACTACAAACTTATCTAAGTACGGTCTGAAAATTCGGTTCATTAAGTCCATGAAAATGGCAGGAGCATTAGTCAAGCCAAATGGCATCACAAGGAACTCATAATGACCATACCTAGTCTAGAAAGCAATCTTCAGGACATCTGACTCTTTAACTCGCAACTGATAGTATCCGGATCTCAAATCTATCTTGGAAAACACAGTAGCTCCTTTCAATTGATCAAACAGATCATCAATTCTAGGCAATGGATACTTGTTCTTTACTGTTACCTTGTTAAGTTTCTGATAATCTATGCACAATCTCATCGATCCGTCTTTCTTTTTCACAAATAGCACTGGTGCACCCCATGGTGAACTACTGGGTCTTACCAAGCCTTTATCTGTTAATTCCTGCAACTGAGCTTTCAATTCTTTCAATTCCAACGAGCCATTCTATAAGTAGCAATAGAAATGGGCGTGGTACTTGGAATCAACTCAATACCAAACTCAACTTCTCTAACAGGAGGCAAACCTGGTAGTTCTTCCGAAAACACATCGGGAAACTCACATACCACAGGTACTGATTCAATTTTCAATTCTGGATCTTTAGTGTTCAACACAAAAGCAAGATAAGCTTTATACCCTTTTCTCAAACATTTCTGAGCACACATAACAGAAATTATGGGAAATAAACTATCTGACTCTTCTGAATTAACCCGAAGAATTTCACCATTTTCACACTTCAACTAAATGAATTTCTTTCCACAACTCACTATCACATCATGTGTAGTCAACCAATCCATACCAAGAATCACATCAAACTCATCAAATGGCAATAGCATGAGATCGGCCGGAAAACAGTAGCCTTTAATTATTAAAGGACAATTTCTACATACTTTATCTACTAATACATGCTTGCCTAATGGATTCGATACTTTAATCACAAATTTTGTAGATTCTATAGGCATACTTATACTAGGCATCAATTTCATACAAACATAAGAATGAGTCGAACCCGGATCAATCAGAGCAATGACATTAACATCATGTAGAGAAAATGTACCCGTAATCACATCGGGGGAGGATGCCTCTTCGCGTGCACGAATAGCATAAGTCCTTGCAGGGGCTCTAACATCTGGTCTCACAGCCGAATCTCTAGAGGTACCTCTGTTACTTGCTCCTACTCCCGGTTGCCTCGGTGATCTGCCTCTAGTAGGAGCATTTCTGGATCTAGCACTCTGTGTTACCTCTCGGCTAGCCACTTCTGGACATTCTCGTACAAAATGATCTGGAGCACCACATTTATAGCAAACATTTTTGCCTGCCCGACAAGGACCATAATGAAGTCTACCACACCGTGGACACCCTGATCTACCCTGTCTGACATTACCTACACTCGTAGTCGAGGTGGTCTGAGCCTTTGGATCCTTAAATCTGCTACCTCTACTCTGACTAGATTGCCCTGCCGAAAAGCTAGATCTGGTAGAAAACTCTTTGGGCCTCTTGGATGTAGCCTGAAATTATCTACTCATCTGTCTTTTCTTTGTATCTTGTGTCTCTGTCTCAACTTTGCCTTTTCTTTTTAACAGCTCCTCTGCCTTACAGGCTCTCTCAACTAAAATAACGAACTCTTTTATTTCTAAGACACCCACTGATAGTCGGATATCATCATTTAACCCATCCTCAAACCTTTTACACATGATAGCCTTGGTGGACACACATTCTCGAGCATATTTACTAAGCCTGACAAATTCGCGCTCATAATCGGTCACTATTATATTGCCTTGTTTCAATTCCAGGAATTCCTTCCTCTTCTGGTCAATGAACCTCTGACTGATGTACTTTTTACGAAATTCCTCCTGAAAGAAATCCCAAATGACCCTCTCCTTTGGTACAACTGATACAAGTGTCTTCCACCAGTAGTAGGCTGAGTCTCTAAGAAGTGATACTACACATTTCATACATTCATCGGGTGTACAAGATAATTCGTCAAAGACTCTGATAGTATTTTCTAACCAAAATTCTGCTATTTCTGCATCATCATCTTTTGTTGCTCGGAACTCTTCTGCCCCTTGTTTCCTGATTCTATCAACTGGTGGCTATTCTCTTACCACTGTACCTGTGACTGGGGAAGCTTGAGCTACATGGGTAGCCTGAGAATCATGAGGGGGTGGAGGTCTAACTGCCGGATTCGTACGAACGAACTCGACAAACAAATCATTCAAAGCTCGGAAGAGAGCTTCTTGAGTCACTCCTCCCTGATCAACTATTACTGGCCTATTCTCAGATGGCGCTGCCCCTTCTGCGGGAGCAGACGCATTACTTTCTACATCATCATCACCAGCTCGCCCGGGATCCATTACTATAAAACAAAATATTTAAAAATCGTCAGGAGTCGTCACACTATCAAAATACAAGTATGGCATGTATAGCTAGACTTTTTCTCACACTAATTGTTCCGAGAATCGACTAAACCTACTCTGATACCAATAAATGTAACACCCCCACGCCCGAAACCGTCACCGGAGTCAAGCTTGAGGTGTTGCTAAACTTATCTTACCTTTTAAACAACTCTAAACCACTTATTTTAATTTTTGGAATAAACTATTTTTCTGCATCATGGTTGCTTAAAAATTCATTTCTCGAGTTTCAAAACTTGAAATTAAGATCCGTAACTTTTTCCTGAAACTAGACTCATATATCTATCTACTAATTTTTTTCTAGAATTTTTTACTTAGCCAATTAGTACACTTTATTAGTTAAAGTTACTCATGTTTCAGAATTTGACTGCACTGGCCTGTACTTACTACGAACCACTTTTCTCTCTGAAAAAAATTTATATGACTGTACCGTTTGTTTCTATTAAAACTAGATTCTATAAGAATTCTATCCATATAAAGTACACCACCTAATTATTTTTGTAAAATTTATGGTGAATTTATAAAGTTGGAATAGGGGATCCAGAAATCGCTCTGGCCCTATTTCACTAAAACTCAGATATCTTATAAAATAAAAAATCTTTATCTGTTTTGCTTATTTCATAAGAAAATAGACATAATAAGCTTTAATTTCATATATTATTCATCTTCAAACTATGTTTCTACAATTTTTAGAGATTTTTCAAAGTGACATCATTTCTGTTACTTGAATCTGTTTTTAGGTTACTTTCACATTTTTCATAATTTTCAGGTGATAATCACCATTCAATCATACATATTAATAAACATGTATATCATCGGCCGTTTTATTAGCTAATCACTAGCAAGTATTTACACATCATTCATTGTTCATATTATACCAAAAGTAGCTAAGTTTCTATACATGCCATACCCAAAACAAAACGTCTAATTATACCGAGTTATTTCTTTGATAGTGTGATCGGCCTCCGATGTTTCCTTCGATCCCCGAGTGGCTAGATAAGTACTATAAGAAGAAGAAAATAAAGAGATTTAATACTAGGCTTAGTAAGCTTACAAGCAAATAAATCACAACATTCAACATAATGGATAATTATGCATAATATCATCTAACATCATAAATTTCTTTACTTCTCAATTTCTATCTTCTTCTTTATTCCCTTACCTTCTTTCTTACCTGACCTTTCCTTTTTCATAAATATAATCTACTTTTCCTTTGCTGTTAATTCACTATAATTTAACTCGTACCCTGACCTGTTGAACCACTCGGAATACTAAGGATACTAGGGTCGTTCCTGTCTTTCAATATCCTGCCAATGCCATGTCTTTGACATGGACTTACATGAATTATTCTTGTCTCCAATGCCATATATAATATGGACTTACATGGCTCAATCCTGTCTCCAAAGCCATATTTCTAATATGGACTTACATGGCTCATTTCTGTTCTGTCCTGTCAACCCTAATATTCTAACATTTCTAGGGTTCAACCGGGGCTTTCTAACACTTTTCCTCTGTCACTTCACCTTAAATTCGACTTTAAATATTTTCATAACATAATATATAAATGCTGGAAATTGAAAATAATAATGTAAAATAAAAGAATATTGCATTTATTCACTGTAACTTACCTTGATACAAAATGTGACTAAACTTTACAATTTAGTCCTTTACTTTTTCTTTTCCCCGATCTACTCCCGAATTTCGTTCTTCTTGATCTATAATAGTAAATTTAACTTATTTAATATTCACATTTATTAAAACAGTCCTTAACCCAAACTTTGGAAAAATTATATTTTACCCCTAAACTTTCACATATTTGCACCTTTGCCCCAAGGCTCGTAAATTAAACTTCATCCTATTTTCTTATGTTTTATGACATGCTGATCATTTTTCCCTTCTATGGCAATATCAAAATCACACTCTAACATATACTTATGACTATTGGTATTTTTTTCCGATTTAAGCCCTTTTACTCCTTTTCACTTAAAACCGAGTAGCATAATTTTTTTAACATAATTTAAAACCTCATATTCTATCATAAAACACCAAAATACACAAATTTCAGCTATGGGTATTTTTCCAAATATGAACCCTAGGTTGAATTATTGCTAGAATAAACTTAATCAAGTTACCGGGACTCCAAAAACGTAAAGATCATTAAAAACGGGGCTTGGAATCACTTACTATGAAGCTTGAAAGTTGAAGAAACCCCAGCTATGGAGGAGAGCAAAAATCAGCAGAAACTAATTGAGAAGATGACCATTTTTGTGTTATTTTTCCCTTTTTAATTCATTTAATATCCAAATGACCAAATTGCCCCTCCTTACTAAACTTTCAAAAATTCCTTTCATGTCCTAATTTTTGTACATGAACTTAAAATTGGTCAAATTGTTATTTAAACCCTTCTAATTAATATTCCAAAGCAATTTCATACTAAAAACTTCTAGAATGCAAGTTTTGCAAATTATTCGATTTATTCCTTAACCTCAACTTAAGCACTTTATGCATAGAATTTCATCACGAAATTTTCACACAATCATGCAATCATACCATGAACCTCAAAATAATAATAAAATAAATTTTTCTACCTTGGATTTGTGGTTTCACAACCACTGTTCCGTTTAGGCCCTATTTCGGGATGTTACATGAGGAGATCTCAATTTTTGGAGGCTTAAAATATCGTGTCCTAACGTGCTAGATGTGGTATTTTATTCCTTTGGAATAAGCGAATCTTAAAATTCAACTCGAGTTGTGCACACACTTTTAAGGGGAACGTATTTTAGTGTTTTTTTTTAATTTTTAACATTAGGACATAAATTAATCAATTAGGTACCAATTTTGGGCATTACGAGGGTGCTAATCCTTCCTCGTACGTAACCGACTCTCGAACTCGTTTCTTGATTTTTCGTAGGCCAAAATCCATATTTTAATAAAATGATTTGTTAGGTGATCCGATCACACCTAAACTAAAAAAGATTGCTGGCGATTCTATATCTCGTTTTAAAGTCGACCTCCGTTTGTTTTTTCAAACTTAAAAAAATGGCTTCGACAATGAGAAAAATACAAAAGAAATTTATAGCTAATAAAAATTTATAATGTTTCATGTATATTTGTATTTAATTTTTTATTAAATTAGTGTTATGAGTTAACTCACACTAACTCCATTAAGAAATAATTTTAGAAAAGATATTTGATTTAAAAATAAAAAAAGAATTATAAAGGTATTTTAGGGCAAATTACCAATAAAAACCCCGTTTTTTTTTAAATTTATCGTAATGGGCCAGGTCAGAAATTATTAACCGGAATGGGCCAGTTTTTACAACACATCCATGTCAGCGCGTTGTCAGGGAAAAAAGCAAGAAGACGCTTCCTCAATGAAGCGCTTTGCCTACGTGGACAGAAAATGCTTCCTTGAGGGCGCACTTTCTGTCCACGTAGGCAAAGCGCTTCCTTGAGGAAGCATTTTCCCAGTGTTTTTATTAGGGTTTTTTGCAATTAGGGTTAAGGTTTTGAGAATTTTGGGTTTTTAAATTTTAGGGTTTTAAGGAAAAAAATAAAATAAATTAAGGTCTAGTATTTGTTAATTAAATTAATTACTAATTTAAAAAAATTAGATTATGGCTTAGTGTTTATGGTTTTTAAAGAAAAAATCAAATAAATTAGGGTTTAGGGTTACTTAAGTAAATTAATTATAAATTTTAAAAAAAATTAGATTAGGATTTTAGGGTTTAGGATTTTAGGGTATTTAAAAAAAATCAAATAAATTAGGGTTTGGGGTTTAGGGTAACTTAATTAAATTATTTGTTAATATAAAAAAGCTTCTACGTGGACGCTCTTTTGCTACAGTAGTCTCTGAAAAAATAAATTTGAGAAGACGTGTCTACGCAAATAGTGTCAAAAAACGCTTCAAGCAGGATGCATTGTCAGCAAAAGTACTGAAAGAAGCTCCCACGTGGATGCTCTTTTCCTACAGTATATCTGAAAAAATAATTTTGAGAAGACGTGTCTGTGCAAATAGTGTAAAAAATACTTCAAGCAGGATGCATTGTCAGCAAAAGTACTGAAAGAAGCTTCCACGTGAACGCTCTTTTGCTACAATAGTCTCTGAAAAATAATTTTGAGAAGACGTGTCTGCGCAAATAGTGGTAAAAACGCTTCAAGCAGGATGCATTTTCAGCAAAATTACTGGAAGAAGCTCCCACGTGGATGCTCTTTTGCTACAGTGGTCTCTGAAAAAATAATTTTGAGAAGATGTGTCTGCATAAATAGTGTCAAAAACGCTTCAAGCAGGATGCATTTTCAGCAAAAGTACTGAAAGAAGCTCCCACGTGGACGCTCTTTTGCTATAGTGGTTTCTGAAATAACTTGGGCTATAAATGAGCCAAATTTTGTTCTCAGGTTGCATAACTTACAACAAAAAAAATAGAGAGGCTAAGAAGGATAAAAATTAAAGATGAGTGAACGCATTAGTGCTGTTATTTACTATGATGGTGAGGTTTTTCACACCGAGAACGATGTTTTTTTTTCGGAGAATACAATACGACTGGTTTTAACCAGAACATAGATTTGACAGAACTTCGTAAAAGGATTAGGCGTAAAATATTCGGAACGACGCCAATAAAAGTGTTGTCTATTAGGTATCGATTTTGTGCTTCTATTGATCCAGTAACATATGACTCGTTCGACATCAAATGTGCTCGTAGCTTGGAGGTAATGGTGCTAGTGGAGCACCATATATTGAGTTATATGTACAATTTGCATCGCCAAATGATACATTTGCGGCTGCTGTTCGAGAGGAATACACGACCCCTGCCCGACACTCCGTTAGTGGGTTACATAACACGGAATCGCCAGCTTTTGGTAGCGGTATGGAATACACAACCCCTGCACGACACTCTGTTAGTGGATGGGACATACACCTAGGTGGGCCGATGTTTGATGCTGGAAATACGTACTGGGGAACGACATCAACTTATAGTGCTTGGCAATCTACATCCAATTGGGGACGTTATGAAACGCCCAGAAGAAGGATGATGTACTCCCCATGACGTCCACTGGTGAGGGGACCTCATACGTCGCAGATGATGGTGGGTTAGATGATGAGTCCGATGTGGATCCACCTCGAGAGCCCGGCCGCGATGGTACAGAAGTTGGATTATTTTCTGAACCGGAGCCTATTCCAACTAAACCTGAAGATGTTGAAGGGGGTTCAGATGAAGAAGAAGATCCACGATTCAGGGCATACTCGCCTCCAGCCCACATGCATAATGTTGATCTATCTGCAGATGATACATTGGAGTTTCCAGATCTACCACACAGAACACGTGATCATACAAGTTCGTTATTGGATTCGAGTGAATTTGAAGTTGGTAAGGAGTTTTCCAATAAGGATAGTTTTCTTGGTGCATTGAAACAACATAGCATCAATAACGGTGTTAACTACCACGTGGTTAAATCTAAATCCGATAAGTTTGAGGCGAAGTGTGCAGTGCAAGACGGAAGTTGTTCATGGAAAATCTACGCCTCGTTGAAGAAAAGGACAGGGTTATGGGAGATAAAAAAGTATAAAGGTCCACATACATGTGTTGCAGGTACAGTATTTAAGGTTTTGAATAAAATTGTTATTATGTAATGTTACATTATTTAACGTACTTCGTTGACAGGTATTTCACAAGATCATCCCAAGATGGATTCAGCTATGTTAGTTAGCTTAATACTACCCACGGTGAAGGTAAATCCTAGGACTTCAGTGCCAGTCTTAATTGCCAATATTCGTAACCAAATGGGGTACACGCCTTCTTACTGCAAGGCTTGGATAGCTAAGCAGAAGGCTTTGGAGAAGATGCATAGTGGGTAGGATGCTTCATATAATGAAATATGGCAGTGGTGTCAAGTGCTAGAGAGATACATCCCAGGTTGCATAACAGACCTTCAAACAGAACCTGCATACTACAACGACCGATTGCTCCGTGGATGCCAAGTATTTAAGCGTCTCTTTTGGAGCTTTAAGCAATGCTGAGACGCATTTGCATATTGTAAGCCATTGGTACAAAGTGACGGTACCTTTATGTACAGTAGATATACCCATCGGCTATTGCTAGCAGTTGCACAAGATGGTAGTGGAAGAATCCTTCCAATTGTGTTTGCAATAACACCGGGGGAGTTAGCTGATGACTGGGATTTCTTTCTTTCTAGGTTAAGGATGCATGTTTGCCCCCAACATGATATATGCGTTATATCGGATCGAGGCACTAGGATACTAGCTGCAATTGAGCAACAGAGAAGCCTATGGCATCGCACACACCATCGGTACTGCCTAAGGCACATTGCTTCCAACTACTACAGGCAATATCCATCTAAAAGTGAACGACGACAAGTGGCCAACATGGGTATTTAACTTTATCTCTATTAATATAATTTCGTTTGGAATATTAAATTTATTTTAAATGGAAAAGTGGTATGTAATTTTCGCTATCAACTTATATTGGCAGGCTATGAGATAAGTAATGACCGTTTTCATGAGATGTTGGCAGTTTTCCATTCAGTTAACGAAGAGGGCCATGACTACCTATGTAATATACCTTTCGAACAGTGGACACAAGCATACGACGGCGACTTACGATATGGTCACATGACCTCAAACCTGGCCGAATGTATAAATTCTGTTCTGAAAGGAACATGTCATTTACCGATAACATTAGTTGTGCGAGAGACATATTTTCGTTTAACGGCACTATTTTCGAAACGAGCAGCGAGTTATGCAGGCCAAATGCAGGGAGGCCATGTATGGTGCGCAAAGGTATTGCAATAAATTAACAAGGCGAATGCACGGGCGAACACTATGCACACAGTGTGTCACGATCGAGACAACTTATGGTTTCGTGTGACAGAGTTTGAAAAACCGCACCAAAGTATTACTGGCAGAAAATATCGTGTACACTTAAGAAATAGGACTTGCGATTGTGGGAGGTTTGACGCACTTCGTTATCCATGCGCTCATGTAATTGCAGCTTGTCAAAATCTTCGTCTGGATCCCATGAGCTATATCGACGACGTGTAAAAATTGGAATACATGTACAACGTGTGGAGACACATATTCCTACTGGTCCCAGATGAGCGTAAGTGGCCCTCTGTATCGCTTGCTCTGTTTAAGCTGTTACCGGATAGAGAGTTGCGGCGTAAACCAAAGGGTCGACCTTGCTCGACTAGAATACGCAACAATATGGATATCCGAGAAACAACCAATCAATAGAAGTTATGTGGATGGTGTAGGAACCCAGGCCATACAAGTAGATCATGTCCAAATCGCAATAGTTGATAGTTGTTGTAATTGTCAATATGTTGTATTATTTATATTTTATTACATGAAATTATATAAAAAGATTCAAAATGTTTGTACAAATATATTAAAATAAAAATCAATGTCCGTGCCGGTCGGATTCAGTGCCACATGGAGGTCGTCGACGGTTACGCGTTGGATTTCTCCTTTGTCCAGCTTCTGGCGGGGGTTGTACTTGCTTCGGCGAGGATTCTGGTTGTAGGTGTTGGGAGGATGACCCACCTTGATATAATAGTGACTGTGGAGGTGTTTGCATCATTAATGGTGGAGGTGTTGAAACCCATAAGGTGATTGGGATTGGTAAAAAGAAGAGCTCCCCGACGACCTCTCTTGTGATCCCTCGTGCGACGGCTGCCTATAGATCAGCGGTCTACTCGGAGTAATCGAAAATGGAGATGAACCGGGCCATGCATTCCAACCTGCCATAGGACTAGAAAAAGAAAACATATAAGGGCTAGGATACATAAAAGGGCTAGGATACGTACCTGGCATCATCTGAAGAGGCTGTGCTGTGGGTGTCGACGGTTGAACTGTTGGGCCCGATGACTGTGTAGGTCCTGTTGCTGGGCCGGGTGATTGTGTGGGCGCTGTTGATGGGCTTGTGTCGTCTTCTCTTCTTTTAGGATTTAAAGGGCCACGTCGTTCCCTTTGGACATGCAATTGCCGCTGCCTCTTCTCTTCTAACAGTAAATATGGCTTGCCATGGATCCTAAACCATGGCATGTATTCCGGCACGCACGCCAACTCTAGAACGATGATCGGTTCCCGAGTAGGTATATAATCACACCGATCTTCCCACATTTAGATATAGTGTGACCAGAATCTCGGCCAATCTGTATGCAATTGCCGTAAGTCGATTTTGTGATGATCATCCAACACCTGAGGTGCCACAGGAATCGGTTGTCGGAATCCAAATTGTCGTAATACTCTGTCTGGTTGGTGCATCTCCACAATAGCAAAGTTGACCAATGGGACCTTCACGTGCCAAGCGTTCGGATTTTGCAAGTATTCATCGGGAATTACTGCCCGAATTGCCGGATCCTCGTATGGTGTCCATTGAAACTATATACAAATGATGGAAATATTAGTTAAATAAAAAATACTAAATACTAAATACGAATCCAATATTTTATTATGTATGTATATATATTTTTAATACTTACTTGTGCTTCCGATCGTTGATCTAATAGAAGCCGTATATCTTCAAGACAGGTAGGTAATCGAGCATAACTTGCCGAATGGTTCCACCCAATTAAATAATTTTTTAGCATACGATTATATTTTAAATCTACGTAATAATTGTAAAATCTAATATAAAATTTACCTCGTTATGAGTGGGAATGTATATAGGTGGTCCACTCGAGGACGTAAAAATGGAAAGCGAAACTGTACCCATGATTGCAGTAGTGATAGGCGGCAACCTTCGATTTTCGCTTTATTCGGTTGTGTAGCCCCGCACATCTCCCGGTACAGTGTTGCCAACACGGCAGACCCCCAACTAAATTCACCAGCTGCTCTAAAATCAACGAGTTTCAGCAACCATCTCAGATGTACAAGGTTTCGTGACAAGTCCGGCATCAGATAACCTCCAATTATTTGAAGAATGTATGCTCGAGCATATCAAATTTTTTCTAGTTCGGTATAATCATCATCCGGCTCCGAAAATGTGTCCCGTAACCAGCCCATCTCGATCCGACCTCCGTTAATATTGTCCAGAATAGCACCCAAAAGCTCGTAGCATACCGCTCCCCAATCAGCAGAATGAACGAACCCAGTGACTGTGTCCCCGTCCACCGGCAATCTGAATTGCAAATGCACGTCTTCCAAAGTGATAGTGCACTCTCCACATGGAAGATGAAATGTGTGCATCTCGGGTCTCCACCTTTCTATCAACGCACTAATAAGTTTCGGGTCCAACTTGCACCCCCGGCCTATCATCGCCACGTGCCAAAAACCTGCTTCCCGTAGGTAATCCTCTATCAACGGTGATGGAGGACCAGTCATGTTACGGATATAGCATTGCAATATCCGATCTACAGACTTTTATAAGAAATAATAAAATAAAAATTATTTAAATTTGCATAAATGACAGAAATATTAAATAACATTTAAATATTAAATTTAACACTTACCATTTGCATTTGTTCAACGGATATGTGTTTATCATCGAAGCGAATTAATTCTCCGGCCATTGCTAACAAGATCAATTTTTTTTATTTTAAAAAATAAATCTAGAAAAAATAAAATTAGAGCTTTTTTGAAAAAAATTAACGAGAGTTTTGAGAGGAATTTAAGAGAAATTTGAGAGATTTGAGAGGAATTTGAGAGAATATTGAAAGATTGAAGATTGAAAGGATTTAAGTATGAAAAAAATGAAAGAGGTGGGGGGGTTTATAGTTTTTTTTTTACCGTTGGGGGGGTTACCAACGGTTAAAAAAGTATCTATTGCTACTGTTCAAACACGGGGAAAACGCTTCCTCAAGGAAGCGCTTTGCTCTGTCCACGTAGGCAAAGCGCTTCCTTGAGGAAGCATTTTCCTGCTTTTCCCCCTGACAACGCGTTGACGTGGACGCGTTTTGTAAAAACTGGCCCATTCTGGTTAATAATTTCTGACTTGGCCCATTTCGGTAAATTTAAAAAAAAAGAGCTTTTATTGGTAATTTGCCCGATATTTTAATATTTTTATATTAAATCTATAAACTCAAAATAAATCTATAAATACCGAAACTTGAACCTAAGTAAAAAATCATTAAACTCTTAATTTTAATATTTCAATCAAAGCCTTTTTTTTTCTATTTATATATAGTTTCTTTTATATACATATTTCAATATGAAATTCTTTTAATTTATACCGACATAATCTAATATATAATTTTAATTACACTTACCAAAGATTAAGCTAGTGCTTGTGGTTGAAGTCGGAAACGAGAGTAGTAAAATTGGTAGCAGCAAAACTAATATGGAAAGTGTGGGGAATATCTTACAAGCCATGTATGTTTGGTTGGTGCAGGCGGTGGAAGATTAATGGGATTGGATTATTTTGGATGTAGAAGACAAATTTGGAACTCAATATTGTATTGGCTATATATATATATATGTATAACTGCTTACCAAAAAAGATGTATCGGATTTCATCTTCCATTCCGGTATCACATTAAAGTTTTGATTCAATAGTCTTTGTTTCTTGTTGGACAAGTTCTGATGTTGTAAACTGAACTGAATAAAAAATGGAGTTGATCCAACACGGCAGATATCGGTCTAATATGGGCTTCTAACGGCCATTTTGACTTCCAAGTAGTTGGACTACTTTTGGTTTACAAAAGTAATAGAATTATTAAAATATACTTTTATTTAGCACATTACCAACTTTGTATTAATAGAAATGAATGGTTGAGTAGAAGTGGGAAAATCCCTAAATATAGCTAACTAGCAATTAACCTTGCTTGGGAACGCATCAGCCATTAGAATACTAACACTTCAAATACATTAGAATACTTGGCTAACCATTCTGCAACATATATAGTTAATTCATCAACCAACATTCTTCTTATTTCTTCTATTAAGCAACAGTGTAGGTGAAACTTATTCATCATCTGTACAGAAATGAAAGAATCAGATTCAATTAAAATTCTCCTAATACCATTATTCCATGCAAGTCGGATGCCTATAATTCTGTGACATCAATACTAAAATTCCCAGTTACAATCGAATAACCAAGGAACTAGGCCCCATGATTATCTCGAATGACTCCACCAGCATCTGCAACTTCATTCTCTCCAGATCCCAAATGTCATCTATATATTTTATTTATTTATTTATTTTAAATTTTAGGATATTTTTAAATATTTTAAATTATTTAAAAATTTTATGTTTCTTAGTCAATAAAAAAAATTTAGTTCAATTGGAATACTTTTTATGTAGATTAATTAGAGCTTCATTACATTTAGAGTTTTTATTTTGATGTAATTAGCTTACTTATATAAAGACATCAAGGTCTATCATTTTTGACTATTTAGAATATATATAAAAGCACGAGTTTGAAAAAACCTTTTGAACCGATCAGAATACATTTTATTTTCTACCATATTCCTAAATTAATATTTATAAATATTTATAATTTAATTTAGAGTTATTAGTTATAACTTTATTTAAAATAAGTTGTGATAATTTTATTGGCTCTAAAATAGAGTTAAAATTTAAATAAAAGTATAAACATACTTGCGACTAGTCAAAATAACTAATAATTAATTATTTTTATTTTTTATAAGTCAACTTTTTCTATTTTCATATTTATTAATGTAATAAAATAAAATTATAACTCAAATAGAAGTTCAAGTATATAAAGAGACATTGATTTTATTTTTTTAATTATCATTTAATTATCCTCTTATTTATAAGTTGAGGGAGACTATAGGTAGTTCTAGGTATTGTGTAAAAAAAGAACAAATATGATCAGAACAATTCCATTGGTTGAGTTTTTCGATAAATCTTTCTTAAATGATTCAATCAGACATTTATTCATCTATTCATATCCATCAGTTTATTCGATCATTTATTCTTTTGTCTCAAGCCATCTCCATTCTTTCTTTTTCATTCACTTTTCTTAGTCTCTTCTTTGCTTTGATCATTTCTTAAGTCTCACTTTTTTTTTTTTTTAATTTTCCAGCTTAAAACACCATTGCTTACTACCGAAATTGTAAGAATTAATCTAGAACTTCTTGAGTCTAATCGAATTTTATCTTTCGAAACAAACTTTTGGAACCTGTGTGGATGCTGCTCCTTTACCATTGATTCGTTAATCGAGAAGGCAACCAATTTGGGAGATTAGGAAGCAATATATCATTGATTAACAAAGAAGTGCTTTACCGTGATGAGCATCTGCCTAGTATCCAACTCATTTGTATAATGCTAATCAGAGGACCATTCAAAGTCCACTTATCAAGCCAAAATTGAACATTGGCACTATCAGCACTCTCCAACAAAGCCCTTTTTCCAAATTGTTCTACTTGTTAAGACATTACGCAACAAGTGAGAGAATTGCGAAGAAGATTCAACCTCGAACAAATTCTTGTTTGAATACAAATATTTGGATATACAAACTTACACCCATAATTTATTAGCTTTTGTAACCAATCTCCTTCCAATCTTCACAAGCACCACCAAAATCCAATCACACATTATTTTCATCCCCAAATCACCAACTTCCAATGGTAAATAAAAAATATTCCAATTAACAAGGTGCACTTTTCTTGTATTTTACATAAATCCTCAAATAAATATCTGACAAAGCTTGCCAATCTAATCATATACATGTAAGCGTAATTTTGTAGTTTTCATAGTATAAGTTCATAGCAAAATCAATTATTTAACTCCTAGACTTGAATTATAATTATTAGATGATTGTAATTGTAACTCATACAAATCTAAAATCAAAACCCAAAATAACAAAATTTATCTGAATATAAGAAAATTCTCAAAATTTCCCAAATATTTTGATACTTAACCACACATCTAATTTTGGGTTTCACAACCACAATTTATGGTAATCATATTTCGAAGTATGGGTACGAATGCAAACCAAGTTAAGAATAAAGTGAGGTTGTTGATGGCAGAAAACAAAAAGCATGGCCAAGGGAAATGCACTTTGATTTAGCTGAGTGAGTGGGTGACAATCTTAATGAAACACAAACTCGGGCCACATGTATACTTGTAAATTTATCTCAACTTAGAGGCCCATGTTACTTGAATTTAGGATCTCCAAATCATTTTCTTCACTCAAAAAACTAGGGCCAAAATAGCATTATCAGTTAAAACTATGTTTTCCATGCTATTTCTTTCAAATCCTTAAGATATGTGCTCAACCCTATGTCTTCTGAATTCACTAATGTATCAACTATTGAAGAAACTGACTTATTGCTCGTATTTTATATGTATAGTGGAATGCTTACATCGTTGAGTTTTAGATTTAGTATAATTTTGTGTTTATTTCCGTAGTGCTTGCTTGATAAACCATACCAAAATTTTATATAATTTCAAGTCAACTCTTTTTTATTATTATTATCTCATCTATTGATTATAAAATTCAAAATTCAACAAGCATGCTGCATTTCACTGATATAAAAGATAAATGAATAAATAAACATGTCTTGATTTTGCTTAAGGATCTTTAAATTTCATAATTATAATTTTCTTTTAAAAAATTATGATGATCCAAATAAGCATGTATTTCAAATGAAAATATTGATTGCTATTAAATGCTAATTAAATTAGGCGAAATTAAATTTTCATTTAAGTACAAACAAATTTCAAGAGTATTATTGGATGGAGAGTGCTTATCTGGGTGAAGTCATAAAATTAGAGGGATTCTTTTTTGTATTTTATTTATAGATTATTTTCACATAAATATGATAATTTATTATAAAACACCTTCTTTTAAAAAAAAAATAGAATGCATAAAATAGGCACCGGCTTGCTGTATAATATTTGCACTAGGAAAAAAAAGAGAGAAAGAAAGTATATAATGGTTAAGACTAATAGTGATTAAGTGGACCAAAACCAACCACTTGTCCATCACTCAATTTATCTTCTTTTTCTACATCAATTATTTTTTTCTCCAATATTTTAAGTCACTTTTTTTATAACATTAATGAGTATTTAGTAAAAAATATATATACACAAATTATTCATGAAATTTTTTTAATGGAAATATTATATAAATAAATATATATATATATTTTTGTTAAAAGAGCATATAAAAAGGTATTTTGAATTACAGGTTGAGTTGGTCAAATTAGGTGGGCAAAGTTTGATTTTTAATGGAGTATCATTTGACTCTGAAGAATTCAAAGAGCCCACCACCAATATGGAATGGAAATATAATAAATAAAAGTAGGTGTTTAAGGTGGTCCAGACAGTTTTGTTGGGCCCAAAATGTCCTAACTAGAATGGGCATCATGTGAATGTTGATATAATCTTTGGTGGCTCAAATGTGTTGTGCAAGTAACTTAGCTCAGATTTTTTCTATCCCTATTTTCTTCTTTGCATTACACATTATTTTGTTTAATTTCAGATTTTTTTTCCTTTTTTTCTTTGACTAATAAAAGTCGCCCAATTTACTAACGGGATTCACAAGAATATTTGTTTCAGACCTTTACACATTATGGTTAGGTAAATCGCACGATGATGCTTAATTGATTTTTATACAATTATTTTAAAAATAATTTTTTAACTGTTTTCATAATTATTGAAAATGAATATTTCCGACTATATTTACTTTAATAAATTATAGATATACTAATTGGTTCTTTAATTTTATAAAAAAATTATTTTAATTATTATATCATATTAAAAAATATAAATTTAAAAATTAAATAAATTATTATGCTTAAATTATATCAGTGTAACTTTTTATAAGAACAGTTAGAAAAACACTTGGAATCTATTATTGAAATGTGGGATTTACATCTACTTGATTGAAGATTAAAATTTTAATTAGGTTTAATACATAATTTAGTATCTCAGTTTGACATTTTTTTTCTAATGTAGTACTTGTGTTATTTTTGTTTTGTCCAATGTAATATCTGTATTTGATAAAAAAAATATACATTTTAGTACTTAAAGGTAACAATGTTAATCTTTTAATGTTTAATTCAGGTTATCTAATAATATTAGCACTTAACTGTCATCAAATCAATCTTAAAATCTGAATAAATACATCCATCATATTATATTTGATAGATTAAATGTAAAATTAAATAAATTCATAATTAACACTAAATTTATTCTAATAATTAAATCATGAAAAATTCAAACATAATAATATTAACAATTAACTTTCACTAAATAAATCCTGAAACCCGACTGAACACTAAAAAAAGTTGACATCGTTACCTTTTGGGTACCAAAATTTTTGTCAAATACATGTACCAGGTTGAATAAAAAATTAAGTACTACATTAGAAAAAAATGTAAATGTAAAACTTAAATATAATGTGATTTATTAAGCCTTTTAATTGTTAAGTTTTCTATTTAATATATTATTTTATTGAAAGTTTAAAAAATAAATTATTAAATATATTGACATTTCTTATGCATCTACCTATTCCTACAAAAATAAGTCTTAATTAGGGATGGGAATGAGCCAATAATTGTAAAATTTTGCAGAGTGCCTTTAGAGCTTTAAAGATAACAACAACAACAAAATAACCCATATTCAGGGTCATGTGTCTGCATTAAATTATATATAGAATAAATTATTTATGAATTTCAATTAATAATAATTTGTTTAACATAATAATCTTGAAAAATATATATTATTAGTTGAATTAGCAAAATTACAGACTTGATATGCTGGAATAATTAGGAATTAGTTATGAATTCTGACATTTCCATTAGAAATTTTGCCAAATTTTCCTTAAAAAAGACTCATAATTTGGACAGAGTGATAATATTTACATTCTAAACAAAGAGAAAAAGTTTTACATTTTTTTGGTCTGCAAAAGCTAAGGAGAAGAGGTAATCAAAATAATCAATATGAACACTCCATTTTATGAACATGAACACGGTCCCTGAGAATTCCATTGTACAAAGCTATCCTATTAGCAGGCATTTCACTTCTGCAAAACCCATCCATTTTTCTTCTTCTTCTTGATGCTGCTGCAATTACCTTATTGTGTTGTTCTTTTCTGTATTCTTGTCCATTGCCACTTGTTTCTTTAACATTCTCAGCAAACTGTACTTTTTTCTTCCTCTTTTTATCCCTTTTCTTTCCATCTACATGACCAACAATCAACAAAACATTAATTCAATTCATCAAAAAACAGAGAAAAAGAAAAAAGAAGCTTATCCCAAGGTGTACCTGAAGACAAGCAAGAACGAAGGGTTTGTTTAGGAGGAGACAAGGTTTTTTGCCTTGAAAAAGTGAGGAAAATAACAGTGCTGGAAACAACCATAGCAGTAGCTAAGACCAAGCCTTGTGAACATATACCTGACGACATGGTGGCAGCGATGGAAGATGATGTACTCAGTGTTTTGTTTATATATAGAAAGAAGTGAAAACTGAATACAAAGGAAATCAAGTTGGAGAAAAGGGTCAAATAGAGGATATTATAGAAAGAAAGAAAGAAAGAAAGAAACAGGCGTGAGGAACTGGAGTTCTCTGGTTTGATTAGCTTTATATGGAGTTTGGGTTTGGGATTTGGCATTTTATTACAAAGTGAACCACATGGACAAGGCAAGGTGAAACTGAAAGGAAAGGAGCTTTGGGAATAGGTGATGAGGTCGGTCAACAGAGTCCTCGGTCATGGAGTTCTAGAACGAAGTAAAGTGTCAAAGTAGTTTCTTTTATCTTCTTTAACAGAAAAATAAAATAAAATAATTGGGAATGTGTGCATTACTGGGTGTTGTAACTAGCAAAGACTTATAGCATCTGGACTACACCTACTCATGATTAGGTGATTCGGTACGACTGAAGATTTATCTCAAAAATAAGAGAGTTTAAATAAAAATAAAAATTTAAAAAATGAGTTTTAGTAAAAAATAAGACCCGTTTAAAAAATAGTCAGGTTTCAGATAATAGATTTTTGGCTCGAGTTCGGTCCGGTATAACCTAAATTCACTAAATGTTAAAAAATATTATTTTAATATTATTTTCTTATTATTTTTTTCCTTATTTTACTATCATTTTATTATTATATTGCTACTATTTTGTTGTCATTGTTTAGATACTGTATAACACTTGTTTTATTATTAATTTTGTTATTATTTTAAAGATATTTTCTTGTTACGTTGCATCTATCTTAGTATTATTTAAGTATACATATTTTTTTAAATTTATTTTCAATTTGTTCGAAAATATTTATTTTAATATTTTTAGTATTTTTGATGTATTATATATATTTAAAAGTAATGTAAAAATAATATAATATAAAAAAATTAATATGGGCGGACCGGGTTAGGCTCAATTTTAGTAATTTTGTCTGAGCCAGATTTGGATAAAATTTTAAGTCTATTTTTTGAGTCGAGTCGGGCCTAGGAAATGAACCTTAATTTTTAATTAGGCCCGACTCATAATCACCTCTAATGTGGATTCATTGATTGGTTAATTGTTTAGCATATTGAAATTTAAGATACCCAAGTTTTTTTAAAAAAAAAAATCAAATGAACATTAATGCATAGGTAGATTACAATTAAATCACTACAAGAAAGTAAGAGAGTGAACAACTACTCTTGTATTGGAACAAAATGGAAGTAACTATGGCACTAATGCCACTTTCTTCATTGGAAATTTTAAGAAAGAACTAGAGATCGATAATAATTACTTTTTACTTCTATCTTAGTTAGATTTTTTTATAATAAATATTAATCAATCAAAAGTTTACAACAAATCTTTCAACATTAGTGATGCAGGAAATCAGTCATTATATAGTTCATCCTCTTTTTCATTATCTCAAAATTTAATATTATGTTGGATATCACAATACTTTACCTAAAGGAATAGACTAATAAGAAAATTGATAACTTTCGTAAAAAAAATACCAAGATTCATGAATGTTTTGTCTTCAAAATAAACGTATAAATTCTACATTAAAATATAGTTATTTTGTTATTGAATTGATGGATTGGGACCTTCTTTTTGGTCTCATTAGTTGTAACTTTTGGAAAAGATTATCCCTTGCATTTTTCAAAACTTTCTTACAGGGGATACTATGACAAGGGAGTGGCGATCGCCTCCTCTTTTTGAGGTATGGAAGATTAATATTAACGATGCTTTTAAAGAGGAAATGGAGATGTCAACTTCGAGAGGGATGATTACAGATTCAATCGGATGATTATGGGGGTTTGCACGAAACATTGGTTCTTGCAATAGTTATGATACTAGATGATTTAGATCAAATTTAGAAATTGGGAGGGCATCGAATTATTTTTGGAATAAGATAATTTAGCAGTTGTGCAACATGTTCAGAACACGATTAATAACTAAAGACCAAATTATGTTATAGAGAGGGGAGGGCAAATCTAAACCCGTCAGGTTTGGGGCGCATTCGCACGACGTGGGCGATGCGAAATATCCAGACCGGTTGGGCTTTCTAGGCTTGCGTATATTTTATCTCAATATGTATCCTTAACTTTTCCTCAGCAGAGCTTATCTTTTTTTAGAATCAAAAGGAGTTAATGCCTTTAATTAAGGTCTAAATTCTCCTTGATTCACAGACATGTTTTGGCTCAATTAGTCAAAGATTTCAAAAAATTCTCCCCTTGAATTTATTTTAAAAACCTAATAATCTGATAGGGAAGATACACACTGAAATATTTTCCAACTTTTTTGAGATATCATTCCCTACATATTATTCAATCTATTTTCCAGTGATAGACAAAAGCAAGGCTATTGTTCGTTGATCACTACAGTCGTGCTACTGTCGTGTTCATCTTGTTGTTGTATCCTGAGAGACAACCAACCGACATTTATCCAGCACCTAAAGGAGAAGCCGAATCTATCTTAAAAGAGATTGTCTAAACAAGCCTCAACCACCAATATAATATTTCAATTTTTTTTTGTTTTTTCAGTTATATATATATGTATTAAAATTGACCTTGCTCGATCTTGTGATTAATATAAAAAGTTTTATATTGCTGTTATTTTACTAACACTTGTGCAACAATCTTAAGACTGACTCATTCAAATCTTTCTAATCCGAGACGAACAGGACACCAACAAGAGATTGTTTGATTTCTGTTTCAAACATAAAGCCAATTAAACATTCCTGTTTTAGGATTTTACTCTTGCCATTTTACAGGATTTGTTTGATTTCTGTTTCAAACAGAAATTCAATTGAACACTCTTGTTTCAAGACTCTATTCCTGCCGTTTAACAGGATTTGTTTGACTTCTATTTCAAAACAAGAATTAATTGAACACTCCCGTTTCAGGATTTTTTCCTGCCGTTTAATAGGATTTGTTTGATTTTTGTTTCAAACAGAATCTCTATTGTCTGTCGTTCAACAGGAGTTGTTCGATTTCCTCAATTCAGTTTCAAGATTTTATTTCCTGCCGTTTAACAAAATTTATTCGATTTCTGTTGTTAACAATAATTGTCTGAGAGTAACAATTTGTTATCAAAAATTGGTTATTCAAGGCAGTGGTTTACTTGGGAGAAAGGTCAAACCAATCCTATTAACATTTGCGAGCGGTTAGATCAGGGGACTGCTAATGATGAATGGTGGACTTTGTTTCCAAACTACAAAGTATATTATCTGTCATACTTTTTTCTCGGATCATTGTCCTTTGCTC
The DNA here is from genome assembly GCF_007990345.1 of Gossypium hirsutum. NCBI lineage: Eukaryota > Viridiplantae > Streptophyta > Magnoliopsida > Malvales > Malvaceae > Gossypium > Gossypium hirsutum. Next base: position 11,824,555 of record NC_053433.1, read on the forward strand.
CTAAATTTGAAGGTGGAGAATATGAACACAAGAGTGCATCATTTTCGCTTCGAGGCAGCCTGACTCTTGGAGTACACATGTAAAATAGAGGTTAAGAATTTGTGGGCCACTAGCTCGGGCTCTATTCCAACGAGGCTTTATAAGGTTGGGAAGGGTCTTGATAAGTGGTTCATAAAATTTAAACGAGAAAGATCACTTTCAAAGAAGGACCTTGAAAAATAGCTCCAAAAGCTAAATGATTTAACTCCAACTAATGAAGTTCTGGGGGACATTGTTGATACAAAGCTTGTTGGGAAGAAACCGAACAACCGAAACAAAGCGAAAGCACAACCGGTGTTCTTTCTCTCCTTATAACTCCTGTTCAAAAATTATGGCAAGCACAATAGCACAAGATATGTTCTCTAGCAACCTTAATCAACCACAAATCAACTAATGCAACCACAACAAAAATAAATAGAGACACCGGTATTTTACGTGGAAAACCCCTCTAAATTAAGGGTAAAAACCACGGGACTTTAGAGTCCGATAAAGAGCTCCACTATCATCAAATGTTCGGCTACAAGATCACAATATCAAGCCTACAACAAGCATTCAACTCCGACAAGGCTAACAATATGTAATCTTTAGCAAAAGAGAGAAAAATGAGAGAACATCACCAAAAAATGCAGCTTCTGAAAAATGGGTATTTTCGACGCTAAAAGACTCGGATGAAAAATCCGACCGTACAAAGTCAAGAACACCTTATCGCCTAGCTGCTGTCCAAAAATCAGCTCAATCGAACCACGGATGGACCTTCGATCGAAGAGTTGATCACTGCTGCACCAAGCTTGAAAAACTGATTTTTCTATTCTCTCTTTTTCTCCAACGAGCTTCAATTTCACTCTCTTTCTCTCTGGATGTAATTGAGAATTTTGCTCTCAATTAAGAATGCTGCCTACTCGCACGTTAAAAGGCCAAAAAATTGGCTTTTGACAAAACCAAAAAGAAGGCAAAACATTGTGGCAGAAAATATGGGTTTCCCACATAGTGGGACCCATACCCAACAAATCTCCCCCTCCAACTATGTGGGGAATGCCTCCATGCCGGAGGTCAAACAACATGCTTCAAACTTTCCTCTTGGTAAGGCCTTCGTCAACATATCAGCACCATTATCATTAGTGTGTATCTTCTCAAGCTCTAACAGCTTAGCTTCAAGAACATCTCGTATCCAATGGTACCTCACATCAATATGCTTAGATCTAGCATGAAAAGTTGAGTTCTTACCAAGATGAATAGCACTCTGGCTATCACAGTACAGGACATACTTCTCCTGAGTAAAACCAAGCTCATGCACAAACTTCTTCATCCAAAGCATCTCCTTACACGCTTCGGTTGCTGCAATGAACTCTGATTCGGTGGTGGACAATGCAACACACTTTTGCAGTCTCGATTGCCATGCCACAGCTCCCCCTGCATAAGTGATTAAGTAACCTGAAGTAGATCTCCTCGAGTCAATGTCTCCGGCCATGTCTGAATCTGTATACCCAACAAGAACAGGTTTCTCATTGCCGAAACAAAGTTTCATGTTGGAAGTGCCACGAAGATATCTCATAATCCACTTCACTGCATTCCAATGCTCTCTGCCTGGATTAGAAAGAAACCGACTAACTGTACCAACGGCATAAGCCAAGTCTGGTCTCGTGCAAACCATTGCGTACATCAAACTACCCACGGCTGAAGAGTAAGAAATTTTCTGCATTTCTTCCTTCTCTTTTTCTGTGGAAGGACTATGCTTAACACTCAATCTAAAGTGCATAGCAAAGGGAGTATTCACCGCTTTAGCTTTGTCCATACTAAACCTTTGAAGTACTTTCTCAATGTACCTCTCTTGTGATAACCATAATTTCTTGGCCTTTCTATCACGTGTCAGTCCTATGCCAAGAATTTGCTTTGCTGGCCCCAAATCCTTCATTGCAAAGGATTTACTCAACTCTTGTTTCAACTTCTCAATTCTAGAAGCATTCTGACCAACAATAAGCATATCATCAACATAGAGCAAAAGAATAATAAAATCATCACCAGAGAATCTCTTAACAAACACACAATGATCAGAAGTAGTCTTCTTGTAGCCTTGTTCCCCCATAACAGACTCAAAATTCTTGTACCATTGCCTTGGAGCTTGCTTCAAACCATACAAGCTCTTCTTCAATCTGCACACATAGTCCTCTTTCCCTTATGCAACAAAACCCTCTAGCTGCTCCATGTAAAGCTCTTCTTCCAAGTCACCATGAAGAAAAGCAGTTTTCACATCCATTTGTTCAACCTCTAGGTCATAACAAGCTACCAAACTCAGTATAGTTCTGATAGAGGACATCTTCACAACCGGAGAAAATATTTCTTCAAAATCAACCCATTTTTTCTGAGTATAACCCTTGACGACCAATCTAGCTTTGTATCGTGGAGATGAAGACTTCTCTTCTTGCTTCAACCTGTAAACCCACTGATTATTCAAAGCTCTTTTGCCCTTAGGCAGTTTCACCAATTCAAAAGTATGGTTCTCATGCAAGGATTGAAGTTCGTCTTTCATCGCTTCAACCCACTGATCTTTGCATTCACTCTCCATAGCCTCTTCATAACATTCAGGTTCTCCTCCGTCAGTCAAAAGAACATATTCATCAGGAGAATACCTGACAGAAGATCGTCGATCTCTGGAAGACCTTCGAAGTGGAACTGCTGGTGGAGCTATAGGTGCTTGTTGTTGATCATTCACAACATCATCTATGGGAGTATCAAAGTCACCTATAGTCTGATGGTCACCACTAACATCACCATGCACATCATCCTGGATAGGATCTGGTGAAGAGTCTAGGGGAACCGGATTCACATCGATCAAGTCACCACTACCTTGTGAATCCACTTTCTCCGTCTTATCAATGTCATCAATGATCTGATCCTCAATGAAGACAACATCTCTGCTTCTCACGAGTTTCTTCTGAACTGGATCATAGAGTCTATAACCAAACTCACCATCTAGACCATAACCAATAAAAATGCATTGTCGAGCCTTGGCATCCAACTTGGATCTTTCATCCTTTGGAACATGAACAAATGCTTTACAACCGAACACACGTAGGTGATCATATGACACGTCTTTACCAAACCAAACTCTATCTGGCACATCACCTTTCAAAGGAACACTAGGAGACAGATTTATCACATGTGTCACTGTATTCAAAGCTTCAGCCCAAAACGATCTTGGTAACTTTACATCTGACAACAAACATCTGACTCTCTCAATCAATGTTCGGTTCATTCTTTCAGCTAACCCATTTAACTGTGGAGTCTTTGGTGGTGTTCTCTGATGTCTGATTCCCTGTCGCAGACAATACTCATGAAACGACCCTGTGTACTCGCCACCATTATCAGTACGAATGCACTTCAACTTCTTCCCAGTTTCCCTTTCAACTGATGCTTGAAAATGTTTAAACACCTCAAAGACTTGATTTTTAGACTTCAAAGTGTAAACCCATAGCTTTCTTGAACAATCATCAAATAAAGTCACAAAGTAAAGTGCACCACCATGTGATCTTACTTTTATCGGACCACAAACATCTGAATGGACCAACTCTAGCAACTCTGATTTTCTATGAGGAGGATGGCTTCTAAATGAAACTCTTCTCTACTTTCTTGCTAGACAATGAGCACAATTCTTCAGTGTAGCATTCTTTAAACCCGAAAGTTGATTCTTCTTCGCTAAACAGCTAAGCCCCTTCTCACTCATGTGACTGAGTCGTTTATGCCACAACTCAATTGAGCTATCATTCAGTGTCACATTCACCGTCTCTCGAGAAGTCAAAGCTTGCATCAAGTACAAATTTGAGCTCTTCTTTCCTCGAGCCACAACCAAGGAGCCTTTAGTCAGCTTCCACTGCCCTTCACTGAAGGTGTTACAGAATCCCTCATCATCAAGCTTTCCTGCAGAAATCAAATTCAAACGGACATCCGGTGCATGTCTGACATCCTTGAGAGTTAACTTTGTTCCATTGTTACTTACAAAGCTAACATCTCCCATACCAATAACCGAAACCAAACCATCATTACCCATCTTCAATACCCCAAAATCACCAGGAGTATAAGATGTGAAAAATTCCTTCCTCGACGTGACATGAAGTGATGCACCAGTATCAATCACCCAACTAGTCTCGTCGCATGCTAGGTTGACCAAATTCTCATCACAAATAACTAACAAATTTTCACGAGTAACAGTAGCAACACGCTCGAATTTTTCATCGTCATTCTGATCGTGTTTATCACCACCACCTTTGTTCTCTTTCTTCCACTTGAAGCAATATTTCTTGATATGACATTTCTTACCACAATGATGACACTCAAGATTCTTGTATCTCGATCTTGACTTGCTTCGGCTTTTATCTTTACCCTTTCCATCTTTGTCTCTGTTTCTCCCCCTGTTCTCGATAACCAACACCTCGGACTGTGATGTAGAACCCTGAGATCTTCTTCTAACCTCTTAATTCAACACACCACTCTTAGCCAAATCCAAAGTAATAATACCCTGTGGGGCAGAATTAATGAGTGAGACTCGAAAGATCTCCCAATAGTCTGGTAGAGTAGCAAGCAACCAAAGTCCTAAAATCTCGTCATCAAATTTGACACCCATACCAAGCAACTGATTCATCACACTCTGAAATTCACTAACATGGTCAGCTATAGACATTCCTTCTTTATATTTCAGCGCCATCATTTTCTTCAGCAAAAACAACTTGTTATTGCCCGACCTCGAAGCATACAAGCTTTCAAGCTTCTCCCACAATGTTCGAGCATGTGTCTCTTGATCAATGTGGTTGTAAACATTTTCTTCAACAAATTGCCTAATAAAGCCACACACTTGTTGATGCTCAAATTCCCATTCTTCATCACTTTTCGAATCGGGTTTTTGAGTAGTAAAGACCGGAAGATGCAAAGCCTTCACAAACAACAAGTCCTTCATTTTATTCCGCCAAAGTTGATAATTTGTGCCATTCAACATAATCATCTTGCTCGTATTAATTTCCATAATTACCTGACACAATAACCAAGCTCTGGTACCAGTTTGTTGGGAAGAAACCGAACAACCGAAACAAAGCGAAAGCACAACCAGTGTTCTTTCTCTCCTTATAACTCCTGTTCAAAAATTATGGCAAGCACAATAGCACAAGATATGTTCTCTAGCAACCTTAATCAACCACAAATCAACTAATGCAACCACAACAAAAATAAATAGAGACACCGGTATTTTACGTGGAAAACCCCTCTAAATTAAGGGTAAAAACCACGAGACTTTAGAGTTCGATAAAAAGCTCCACTATCATCAAATGTTCAGTTATAAGATCACAATATCAAGCCTACAACAAGCATTCAACTCCGACAAGGCTAACAATATGTAATCTTTAGCAAAAGAGAGAAAAATGAGAGAACATCACCAAAAAACGCAGCTGCTGAAAAATTAGTATTTCCGACGCTAAAAGACTCGGATGAAAATCCAACTGTACAAAGTCAAGAACACCTTATCGCCTAGCTGCTGTCCAAAAATCAGCTCAATCGAACCACGGATGGACCTTCGATCGAAGAGTTGATCACTGCTGCACCAAGCTTGAAAAACTGATTTTTCTATTCTCTCTTTTTCTCCAACGAGCTTCAATTTCACTCTCTTTCTCTCTGGATGTAATTGAGAATTTTGCTCTCAATTAAGAATGCTGCCCACTCCCACGTTAAAAGGCCAAAAAATTGGCTTTTGACAAAACCAAAAAGAAGGCAAAATATTGTGGAAAAAAATATGGGTTTCCCACATAGTGGGACCCATACCCATCAAAGCTCATTCCTAGTATGGAGGCCAATAAAAAAGAGTTGTATTGGGAACAAAGAGCTAGAGTGAACTGGCTCAAGAATGGAGACATAAACATGAACTTTTTCCACCAAGCAGCATCCGAGAGAAGAAGAAGAAACATAGTGGAAAAATTGATGGACCCTAACAGAAATTTTTATGATAGTAACGAGGGTCTTCTGTCACATGCTACTAGTTACTTTGATTCCCTGTATTCATCAAATGGAATAGCAAATATGGATGCCAATTTTGAGAGAGTTGAAACTTGCATTACAACATCAATGAATTGTGATCTCACAAGGGCATTTTCTTATGAAGAGGTGTGTATGGCCCTTAAAAATATGAGTTCATTGAAGGCATCGGGAAAGGGTGGTTTGGGTGCGGTGTTTTTTCAAAGATTCTGGCACATTGTAGGTAAGGAGGTTGCGAGTTACTGTATTGATGTGTTAAATGGAGACCATAATATCTCAAAATTAAATTAGACACGAATCATCCTTATTCCAAAGGTCAGTAATCTTAGCTCTATGTCTCAATTTCGACTTATTAGCCTGTGTAATATATTGTACAAAATTGTTGCAAAAATGTTAGTAAACAGATTTCAGTCGGTACTCCATTTTTGTATCGATGAAGCGTAAAGTATTTTTGTACGTGGAAGACTCATCTTTGATAACATCTTGGCCGCATATGAAATTCTTCATTCGATGTCTAGGAGAAGACTAGGGAAACTGGGTTCTTTTGCTTTGAAACTTGACATAAGCAAAGCATATGACAGGGTGGAATGTCATTTTCTTAAGATTATGCTTAGAAGAATTAGTTTTTCAAAATAATGGGTTCAGAAAATAATGAGATATGTTAAATCAGTCTCTTATTCCATGGTTCTGAATGAGCAGATAAAGGAAAGGTTCTTTCCACCTCGTGGGCTTAGACAGGGTGATCCACTTAGTCCCTACTTGTTTCTCATATGTAGTGAGGGTCTATCAGCTTTGTTACATTTGACTTCTACAAGGGGTGCACTCAAGGGAGTTCATGTGAATAAACATGCCCCACTCATCATGCATTTACTTTTCGTAGATGATAGTCTAATTTTTGGAGAGGCCACAATGTATGAGGCTAGGGTTCTTAAAGATATATTGAAGATCTATGCCAATAGTTTGGGGCAGTTAATAAATTTCGACAAATCAAGATCTTTTTTCAGTTTAAATATGTTAGGAAATCAAGGAGAATGTTTTTCGAATATTGGGAGTCAATTCAAGTAATAATCCTAAGAGATACCTTGGACTGCCTTTGATTGTAGGTAGGAACAAAAAGTTAGTGTTTAAAGAGATTAAGGAAAGAATGAGCAAAATGGTGGCTAGTTAGAGTGTAAGAATGCTTTCTATAGGGGTAGATAAGTCATTATCAAAATAATTATCCAAACAATCCCGTTGTATGCGGTGCTATGTTTTCTTTTACCTAGCTATTTGTATAAGGAATTGGAAGCTGTGGTCACAAGGTTCTAGTGGCAGAAAAAAGCCAAAAAGAGTAGATTGCATTGATACTCTTGGAAATTCTTATGTGTTTCGAAACTAGATGGGAGTATGGGTTTTCAAGACTTATCAAAATTCAACAGTGCACTTTTAGCCAAGCAAGGGTGAAGATTAATAGATAATCCTACTTCTCTGACGGCAAGGATCATTCGCGCTAAGTACTGTCATGACCCAAATTTTATGGAGGTTCAAACCCATCTCTCATTTGGTAGAGTATTTGGAGTTTTAAAGCTCTGCTGGAATCTGGGCTTTGATGAATGGTTGGATCGAGACAATCTGTCTCAATTTGAAAGGAATATTGGCTATCAGGGCATAATTGGGTGAGGATCACTACTAGTCCAGTATCGGGTCTAAATTGGGTTAGTGACTTAAGGTTACCTAGTTCAAGCAGTTGGAGTTATGCTATAATCTTTAGTATTTTCTTTTATGAAGAAACAAAGAAAATTGTAAGCATTCCTATTCAACTAACTATTCATCTGATAAGTTAGTTTGGTCTCAGGAAAAATCTAGTATATATTCTGTTAAGAGTGGGTATAAAGTACTTATGGAGCATTCAAACACAACCACCATAAAGAGTGACTTATACTAGCAGCTTTGGAGCCTTAACTGCCTAGCAAAAATAAAAAATTTGGTTTGGAAATTTGTTTGAGATTACATTCCTACATTTCAGAATTTACATTTTCGACGAATTATGATGGAAAATTGTTGCTTACGTTGTCATGATTATAGTGAGTTAAACAATCATGTTGCTTATGACTGTATGTTTGCAAAACAAGTGTAGTCGAAGCTTAATTATCAGTGACCAATTTTAATTGTAGAGTCAAGTTTTATAGAGTGATTATCTTAGATGTTTGATAATATAGTAAATGATAAGAATGAGGAAACTGCTATTACAATCTGAGCCCTTTGGTTTTCCCGAAACAAATTGCTATATAATAAAAAAGAATTATCTATGAAAGAGGTTATTACCTTCATCAGAGGTTATGAAAGTGAATATCGGGATTTATCGGTGAATTTGCAACACCCTAGACCAAGGGAGATGATTCGCTGGAATCCCCTCCATCGAATTGGGTTAAAGTGAACGTAGACGTTAGTTTCTCTATTGCAAAACAGGCAACAACCTCAAGGTTTATTGTAAAAAACAAAGAGGGGCACATACCGGGTTATGGGTTTCGAGTACATGACCTTACCACAACAGCTATAACGGCAAAAGCTACCGCAATGTTCCATGGAGTGCAGTTCGCCTCAGAAATAGGTTTCATGGATGTAATTTTTGAAAATGATTCAAAGCTCACAATTAAAAACATTACATATCCAAATGAGACCAGTTACCTAGAATGTAAAGTAAAGGTTATCATGGGTCGAGCTGGGCCGGGTTCGACCGGGCTCAACTAAAAATCCAGGTCTATTTACTAGGCCCGGCCCGGCCCGAAAAATAGGCCTAAAATTTTGCCCAAGCCCAACCTGGATAAAAATGCTAAAACTTGAGCTCGACCCGGCCCCCTATATTAATTTTTTATATAATTTTTAAATATATATATAATACATCAAAAATACTAAAAACATCAAAATAAATATTTTTCAACAAATTGAAAATAAATTTTAAAAAATATGTATACCTAAATAACACTAAGATAAATACAACTTAACAAGCAAATGCCTCTAAAATAATAACAGAATTAACAAATGCCTTTAAAATAATAACAAAATTAATAATAAAATAAGTTTTATATAATATCCAAACAATAACAATAAAATAGTAGCAACATAATAGTAAAATGGTAGCAAAATAAGGAGAAAATAACAAGAAAATAACATTCAAAAATTAAAAAAAAGAGTAATTTTTTTTTTGTCTTTTAATGAATTCGGGCCTGGCCGGGCCAAAAATACCTTACCCAAGGCCCAGCACGCTTTTTAAATGGGTCTTATTTTTTTGTACAAGCTCATTTTTTGGGCCTATATTTTTGCCCAAACCCTTTCACATTTCGAGCGGGCCTTCGGGCCGAGTCAGGTGGCCTGACCCATGATCTGGTCTAATGTAAAAGCATGGGCAAGGAATTTCTCCGGTTGTCGATTCGAGTATACCGTGAGCCAAGGTAACTCTATTGCACATGCATTGGTGGAGGAAGGTATGAGAAGGCTTGATGACCATTTTGGGTCGAAGATGCACCCACGAAAGCAAAGGAGTTGGTAGATTTTGATCGCCGATTTTAACAACCGCCGTAGTCATCCGATTCTCTGTTCTGCTTGTGGATTGGAGGACATTTCTAATCTAAAGTAAGGCAACCTTAAACCCTTTGCATTTTGTTTTTTAGTTCACCAGAATTAAAGGAAGGTTTTGCTGCCATTTAGGTTTTGTGGTATCCAATGGGGTCTGGAATGAAGTTCCTTGATTTTTATTTTTTCTCTTTTGTTTTTCATGGTTTTTATTGTTTCATGCTTTAATTTTAACTATTGACGTGTTTGTTGGGTTTTCTCGTATATATTGTCTTTGGACTTGTGCTTTGTTTTTTAGGCCCATTCATTTAATCCTAAACGGTATTCTTTTAAAAAAAATCATAAATTTTACATTTTTGCATCTATCCAAATGAAATTGGATAAATATGTGTTTAGATTAAGATAATTTTGGTATCCATTTGTCTAAATTTATTATGAGTGTATATTTTTATTAACTTCTGAATAATATTTTGGACTTTTAAATTTTAAATTTTTTTACTTGCATGGCATAACACGTTGGCATACTTATCCAAGTGGCACGTCACATGTCAACTTCTCATGGTTTCCGTCTGCCACATCAACAACTATTAATGGTTAAAATGATCAATGATTGTTTTGTTAACAAAAGGGGCCAATTGATTTTTATCATTATGTGCTCAATTGAATGCATCTTTTCATAAAAGCTTGATTAATTCTTTTCTATAGTAAGGATTTTTTATCCATTAGCCTCAGCCCATATTATGGTAAACTTTTCCCTTAATGCATACTACTTATAAAGTCTCTAATTGAGTTATTGTTACAAGTTAATTAGACATCAATTAAATTGAAAAAAAATTGAAAAAATATAATTTTTAAAGACAACAAATTTTATAATAAGGTTAAACTTACAAAAATAGTCACTTCTATTTGTCTCATATTACATTTTAGCCACTTATGTTTGAAATGTTACATTTTAATCAATTACGTTATTATTTTGTTACGAAGTGGTCACTCTACCTTTAAGCTTTGTTACCTCCCTAATGGCGGTCTTACGTGACAGTCCAAATATGTTTTAAATGCCAACTTGGATGTCCTATGTGGTAGTCCAAATTAACTTTATTTAATTAAAAACTTATTTTCATCCAGCAACTGAACATCCAAGTTGACATTTAAAACTCATTTGGACTGCCACGTAGGATTGTCGTTAGGGAGGTAACGGAGTTTAACGGTAGTGTGACCACTTCGTAACAAAACAATAATATAAGTAACTAAAATGTAACATTTCAAATATAAATGATTAAAATATAATCTGAGACAAATAAAAGTGACTATTTTTACAATTTAACCTTATTATAAAGATATTTATATCTTTCAATAATTTTATAATTTATTTTTAAATTAAATAGTTTAGATTACAGAAAATTTCAAAATGTTGAGTTGACAGTTGCTCGATTTTTAATGTTGATTTTATATGTTTTTTTATCTTTACTCACAGGATGAGCATCACATAATTTAATTAAATATTTTGAATTTGGTTTGGAATTTTTCTTTCTAAATAATCTGATGTGATTTAATCATATTTCGTGATTTGTACGTTGTGTATGCATTAGGCTTCCTTTTTGTCAAAGATTTTTACTTTTATATTTATATAATTATATTATCAAATCAAATCAGAAAAATGTTTTAAAATAAATATAATTATTTTGTTAATTAATTAGATGTTTTTATTTACAATAATATTGAATAAAAAATAATTATTTAATACATAATTTGAGAAATTTTTAAACTACACGAGTATAATTGAAACGTGACAAGTATTTCATTTGTTTATATATTAATTTTAAATTTCTTTAATATATTCTATAAGACGTTGTGCACATGTTATATATAAGATAATATTTCATGTAAAAATTATGAATTATTATAAAATGTTTTAAATTTAAATAAAAAATATTAGAATAATTAAACCTTGGACACTTGAATTTTTATTTCCAAAATAGTCAAATATACAAACTATCCATATAAGATTTTTAATTTTTATAAATTTATAAAAATATAAATATAATTTATTGTAAAACATTTTAAAATTGAAATAGAATAAAACAAATGAATGCTTTATGCTTTTTTAGTTGGCTCACATGTCAAAATATATATACCTACCATTCACTTACATTTTGTTTTGTTGTTTTTAATTAGAAATTTAGGTTGTGTTTGGTTTAAGGAAATGGAAGTTATTTTATATTTTTTCTGGAAAATAGAAAATATTGAAGAAAATGTGTTTAGTTGAAATTTTTAAAAACGATTTTTGGAAAATGAAAATATATGCAAATTAGAAAATAATAAAAAAATTATTTTCATTGTTTTCACTAAAAATATTTTGTAAAAGTGAAAAAAGATAATAAAAAAAAAACTAAATGTTTTTAACTTTAGATGAGTTAGCTCTGGTTCAAACCCGTATAAATGTAAATTTTTTATTTTGTTTCTGTTAGAGAAAAGTAGTTACCAAATATTTTTTATATTTTCATTATTAAAATTTTTTTTCATTTCTATTTACTAAACATGTTTTTCAATTTTAAAATTTATTTTTTAAAAATAAAAGTAGAAAATGTTTTCAAAAACCATCACAACTCTAGTTTTTAATAATCCTAAAAACATCCATTATTTAGTGAAAATAATAGATAAATAATTATGTATACTAAAAATCCTTTCTGTTACACCAAAAAATATATAAAGTTAATTGAAATAATTAATTAAGTAAAGAATTAGGTTTAATAGTTAAGTAGTTAGTGCAATATTTAGAGGACTAAGTTTTCTCCACTCTTCTTCCATTTCTTTTCTTTTTAATTTCAACAAACTAGAATAAAAACCACATCATTATAATATTATTAGGAGTGAAAATTTATCAAGATTTGAGTAATATTTAGTGGTTAAAGCTTGTTTCTCATCTCTTGCATGCTTAAGTTCAAGCCACCCTATCTCCACCATTTAATTTTTACTTGTCCTCCTTAATTTCAACCAAAATGTTAAATTAATTGCCTAAATCTCTCCTATGGTTTCAAACTCTAAGTTATTTAATCCATATTTCTAATTAGGTTAGGATTTTGCTTCATTTTCAAATCCCCTCAGAATTTTGCTTCCAACTTTTATATTTCTTCTCACTTTCTTTTCTTCCCTTTTCTTGTCATCAAAATTTTATTCCATTGCTGAGAACATTTCTTGTTTCCCGATTTTTAACTCATTTCTCAATCAAATTTGTGTCGCTATTAGAAACATTCTTTGATCTTTGCTAAGAATCGGATCCGTTTTAGGTGCAACATACCAGATTTGATTGCAAGGAATGATGTTCGGGCTTTCAGTGAAAGATGTGTGTTCTCTTTCTTATAAGTGAATCGGGGTAAAATCGTGCCTAGGATAGGGCCACACGATTTGCCACATGGGCGTGTGGACCACACAACCCCTCACACGGCCATATCCCCCTAGAACCCTAGGATAGTTCGAATCTCACATGGCCCAAAACCCTTCACGACCTGGTATACGATCGTGTCTCCCCTGTACATTGATTTTGCAATTCTTAGACAACCTCAATTTGTTACACGGTTTAGCCACACGACCGTGTAACTCCTTCACATAGTCCAACTACACGGTCGTGTGCCTTTATTTTAAATTTTTTCTCAAAAATTTATGTTATGTGCAGTTTAGTCTTTAGATATACTCAAAATTGTTTTTAGTATTTCATTTATTCGATTGAGTCCCTGATAAAATGAATAAAGTTAAATTCTATAATTTTATTAACTGAGTTGTTATTATTATATATGTATGCATGAACTGTGAATAACATGTCTCTTTTTTTTGGACAAAATAACATATATGTCTTTTGTATCTGTACTTGTGATTATACATACAACATGCCTTATTTTTACCGTTAAATTGAATTCATGATAAGCATGTTTTTGTTGTTGTAGTGATTAATTGAGAACATCCATTGCTGCCATATTGATCTATTATAAGCATAATATTTTGTTTCATTTATAAGCATGCCATATTACATTGCATGGGGCAGGACGTTTTGAAAAGGAGGAAGTTATGGCATATTAATAATTTGCAACTTTGGTGGTTTATCCACCTACTTTTTGGCAACTCTCTTCTGCAATTATGATGTGTACTCACAACCATTTGATAGTGTATTAACCTGCAATACTAGTGGCTCACCCACCCATTTTTTGCCAACTATTATCTGCAAATATGTTGTGCATCCACAATAATCTGGCAGTGTATTAACTTGCAACTTTTGTGGTTTATCCACAACTCAGTGTATAGGGATGGATGAGTTTTGGGAAACTCTTATTATGGTATGTAGCGGTAGGGTAGTGTAACACCCCTAACCCTTATCCGTCACCGGAGTAGGGTTACAAGGCATTACTTATCATAGTACAACTCAAATAGACATTCATTACATTCCATACTTTGTAATTCATCCACATTAAAAACACTTATTTCAGCCAGAAATTTTGAAACTTTAATACAATTGCAAATTTTATCATTTAATACTTCTTTATAATCAATCATGTATATTTAATTAACATGTACCGAGCATGTGACAAAATGATTAATACATTAGCTTAATATTAAATATACCACTTCATAATCAATACACATGCACATTTTAAAACTAAATGAGCCATATTACTCAACTTAAATACGACTCACATATGCGGCATAGGTATTAGTCAATATGAACAAACATGCTTTGCACATTAGTTTAAGTTAAAACATCCACATGGCAATAATCAAATATTTACATATACTTCACTTAAATAAATATCATTTAAGACTAAACATACCTCTTTTCTAGTCACTAGACAATACGCATATTAAACCAAATAAAACATAAGTACCAGAGCAACATTACAACATGACCGAACATACCATAGTTGCTTATACTACATGTGCATATTTACTAATATTAATAAACTATATCTAGACCAAATGTACCTCTTCTATTATCACAATTTATGTGCATAGACCATAATAAATCGAACCATTTTGAGCACAAATAACAACCAAAAAGTACACCCATTTCGCATGCTTATTACCATGCCTAAAATTACATACTCACTACCAAACATTTAGCCAACATTCGGTCATTCAAAATAACTTCAATATGACTTTTAAAATTTTGTTCACTATTTGCTATCCAAGACCTAACCTAAATAGCTAATTTATAAGTGAACATGTCATAAGCATGTACCTTTTATTTTAATTAAGTTTACCCGAATATACTTATACATTGAACAACCTACCATTTAACTCACAAATAACCAAATCAATTACATGAACATATAACATAAACATTACTTAATCAACTTAAATATCATTTGCCATAATTCATCAAGCATTGATCATATACCTTATAGTTTAAGCCAAGTTCATAAATCATTGATCACATATATGAATACAAATTACATTGCATAATCAAAAATACCATTCATGCATGTCGTATAGCATATTTACCAAAAATGAGCTTAAACCATGATCAAACATTATCGAACTCAAGCATAAAAAAATCAAGCAATTTTCGCATGGCTTTATATATATACACATTCAAACTCAAACATGTTAAGACTAGCTTATACACATATACACTTCCAAAATCAACCGACACAAAGGCTAGCCTATACATGCCATATGTTCATAGTTTCAAACTTTTGAAATACCGAAATAGTGATCGATAATGTGACGGATTTCCTTGACGATCCTAGAGCTCGTAACCAGTTTCCAAAATCTATAAAACAACGAACGAACACACACTGTAAGCTTGAATAGCTTAGTAAGTCATAAGCAAATTAATCATTTCAATAACATATATAATTCAATTGAACTAAGCCAAATCAAGCGAACCTTAATCACATATACATTTATCATACTTGCAAATTCATTTATCATCACCTGAATATTAACATTATAATGTCATTTGACCGAATATGAATAATCACATGTACATATAAGTCACCTTTTTCATCATGCATAGTTTATCTCATTATTTCAAGTACTAAACTTACCTTATTTTCATGAACATTTAACTTCGCACGTACTTGAACCATTTAGCTCGATTTCACATTTGATCTTAACTTAATATTCCCGTTGAACCATTAGGAATCAATAAGGATACTCGGATAGCTCGAAAAGCTCGTACAATGCCTACGTCCCAGACGAGGTCTTACATATAATCGACTATCGATACCACTGTCCCAGATGGGGTCTTACACGAACTCATATACGATGCCGATGTCCTAGACATGGTCTTACACGTAAACTACAAATCGATGCCAACATCCTAGATGTGGTCTTACACAAATCACATATTGAAATCCTATGTCATGACATATATACCTGATAGTCGCTAAAACTAACTAAAAATTCGACTAAGGCAAGTGCACCTATCGAACAGTAGTATAGTTATGATGAGACAGGAAATATCGTATCCACGAAGACTAAAAGTACTAGTAATTACTATATTTTTATTATCTAGCCTAACAATTAAGAGAATTTTTAATCTAAAACTAATGATCTAATTAATTAATATTGTGACAGAGATTAAAGTTGGAAAATACTTTTGGAAAACCGATGGTGAAGACAATACCCAAGGAAGAATTCACCTAGACTTCACTTATTACCTCTGAATTAGATGATTTATTCACTTGACTTAATCTATAGGAATCCCTGATTTATGTTAATATCTCTCTCGGGACTAAAAACAACTGACTCTAGGTTGATTAATCGAAATCTCTTTCTAATTAAAACCCCTATTATCGCATTAACTCGATCTATGGATTCCCTTATTAGATTTGACTCTAATCCGGCATATTTATGTCGTCCTATCTCTAGAATTACATGTAACTCCGCTTAATTATGAACGATCTACTCTTAAACAGGGACTTTTGCTTTTGCTCTACTGAATAAGCACATCAAAAACCTAAATTAATATCCTGAAATATTAAAGCAAGGGTTAAATCTCACAATTAAGAATAAGAACAAGTATTTATCATATAATTCAAAGAGTAATAAGATTCGTCTTAGGTTTCATTTCCCTTAGGTATTTAGGGAGTTTAGTTAATAATAATGGAAAACATCTCAAAAATTGGAAAACAACAAAACATAAAGAAACCCAAAGAACTTCTAGGAAATTGTATGGAAATCTTCAGTCTTGATGTAGATCCTCCTTCTGAGCTGATCCCGATGGCTGTTCTCGAGTATTTTCTGCCTTCTATTCTCCGTGTCCCCTTCAATCCTCTTCTAGGGTGTTTATATAGACTTTAGAATGCCTCAAAACCCTCAAAATTAGCCTTTTCTAAGTAGAATTAGACTTGGGCTCGACAGGGACACGGCCGTGTGCCACGCCCATGTAAAAGTGCTCAGACTATGTGTAATTCTGCCTTGGTTTAATATCGACACGGCCATGACACACGGGTGTGCGGTCTACCCGTGTGTCACACATGGGCGTGTGGATCACTCGTGTGGGAGTGTTTAGGCCATGTGCCACACTGAATTAGGCCCATTTTGTCTGTTTTTGGCCTGTTTCTTTCTCTTTTCGCCTTCCTATGCTCACCTAAGTGTAAAACATGAATTTAAAGGATTAGAAGCATCAAATTCAATAAAACCAAGGAAAAATCATCCATAAATATGCCATGCATGGGGTAAAAATATGTATATATTACGGTTTATCAGTACCCTAACTATTCCTAAGGTTCGTAGGGGCTTTCGGACATCGTAACTCGATCGATTCATGCTCGTAACACATTATTCCATGCTAAATTCAATTCGGCTAAGTAGTTATGCATACATAAAATTCAATTCGGCTATTTACAAAATCAATACATTCGATTTAACAACATTTATTTACTTATGAACTTACCTCGGATAGAGACGAACGAACCGGAACGACTATTCAACAACTTTTATTTTCCCCCGATCCAAATCTGTTTTCCTCTTTTCTTGATCTAAATTAGTATAAATTAGACTTATTTAATCACATATGTACTCAAATTCACCTAAAAACACATAAAAGGGAAATTTGCACTTTAACCCCTAACATTTCATATTTTCACAATTTAGTCCATATTTAACAAAACACAAAATACACATGATTTCATTAAACTCTAGTATAGCCGAATTTTACTAAGGTCATAGCAGCCCATTTATTTCATTTATTTCAAATTTTGATCCCTCAATTTACAAAATTTACAATTTAATCCTAAATAGACATTTTTACCAAAAATCACTAAATTAAACATATTAATCTAACAACATATTTTTATTTTTTATCATCACACAAAAAAAAACCACAAGCTATCATCAATGTCAATTCATGAATACATCATCAAATTCAAAAATTCAAGCATGGGCTAGCTAGTATTCGAAGCAACGATCTCAAAAACGTAAAAATTATCAAAAACCGAGCTAAACACATACCTTAATTGAGCTTGGACATGGCCGAAACCTAAAAAATCTTTTTCTTTTCTTTTTCTTTCAAGTTTCGGCTATGGGAAAAGATGAACATGCTTAATTTTTAGTTTATGTTTTATTACAATACATATTAACATATTAATTACCATTTTAACCTCATTGAAATAATACCAAAATTTTATATTGGCTGTCCATTTTTGTCCATGCATAATTATAATGGTTAATTATCAACATAAGGACCCCACATTATAAAGAACATAGCAACTTAACACTTTAACAAATAGCTGGCCAATTTTACATTTTACGCGATTAAGTCTTTTTATAAAATCGAACGCTCAAACAATAAAATTAAATCACGAAAATTTCACACATATAAATTAACATGCTGTAGACACCAAAAATAATATTAAAATATATTTCTGACTCGAATTTGTAGTCCCGAAACCACTGTTCTGAATAGGGTCTAAATCGGGCTGTTACAATAGGATCTTTTCTGTTAAATCTGAAACTGTATTACATTCTCAAAACATGTGCAAACGAAATTGGGATGTCTGAGATAATAAATATGTATATACGTTGATTGTGTTCATATGATATTACAATGCTTCAAAACTGCTATTGTGAATTATTCTATGTGATGTGATTTTGTATGCTAATCGGTTGCACTAATTTTCTTGTGATGGAACCCACACTGAGCTTCATAGCTCACTCCCTTTAATTTTCATCCTTACAGATAACCCAACAAGTTAGGACGCAAACACGACATTTGGAGGGTCTTGGCTCGATTTTGTTAAAATATTTTAGATATTTTATTTGTTACTTTATCATTCAGAGATTGTATTATTTTATTTTGAACCGTGACATGGGATATTGAGTTTGTTGTTTTTATTTTATTTATAGTTGAATGACATTTAGTTTAATTTTAGGACATTTAATCACGATTAATAATTAGTTATACATGAACTCCAATTTTTATTAAAATCATAAGCATATATCACTTTTTCGTTGCTAAATTATGATTTGAACTTGAGTATTAAACAAATTGGTAATAAACGAGGTTTTCAAAAGTAAACACTGTATATAGGATACTAAATTTAATAGTTTTTTTTCTGAAAATAAACTAAGATTTTCTTCTAAAATAAACAATTATTTTAAAATGACTATTTTCAAAACTCTGATAGCTTACTGAGCCATCTCGGTGGCTAATCTAATCTTTCAAATTCGGGTCTAACATCTAGGCCGGGTTGGGGAAGTTACACTTTCACACGGGGGAGGTTACACTCTCACACGGAAACCATGAATTTAGAACACATATATGTGTTTAAGAATAATATACAACAAATAATGAAACATATGGTTTGAAACTAATTAATCATAATAACATATGAAATATGTAAGTATAAAAATTAAAAAAATAAATTAAATTATGAGTCAAACAAAATTTAAACATATAAATACACCAGATTAAAAATATTAAATACTCTACAATTGTTTATCATAGTGTTTTCATCAATTTGTGAGTTGTTGTTGAGTTGACTTGTGATACTAACTTGGTGACATTATCTAAATACACAAATTTGGTGAGAAAAACATTTTATGTTAAAAGTTATTTTTTTAAAGTTTACTTAAGAGTTATTATTGGTGTAGTGGTAAAAAAAATTGTTTATAAATTCATTAAACATAAGTTTAATCCGACATGTTAATTTTTAATTCTTTTATTTAAAAATTATATAAACGTATGGAAAGACAAAAAGGTTATCAAAATAATAATAGTAGCCATTTAATAAAAGAGTATATTTATTATTTTCTAGCTAAATTAATATCCGATTAACTCGTAATACCAATTTAATTAGAATTGTATTAATGGTATAGATAATGATATAAAGAAAGTGAAATAATTAGAAAGGAGAGAAAAATAGAGTAATGGAACCAACTGAAATAATAGCTACATAGAGTGTTTTAGAAATGTCAAAAAGAAGATAAGAAATGAAAAAGAAAGGAAAAGTGAGTTAATAAATAAATAGAATACCATTTAAACAACTTAAATTATGAATATAATCTTATCAAATATGTTATTTGCTTTATTATTTTTATTTTTTATTGAGTCCTAACATGGTTTTTTGATAATTGAATTATGGTAATCTTACATAATTCAATAATCAAAAATCTAATTATTTTATAAAAACATCTCAAATCAAGTTTTTAAAAGTATAAATATTATATCAATTAAATTTTTTCATTAGATTAATGATTAATTTATGCATTAAAGATCAACTTAAATATCATGGTAGTATATAAATAGCTTAGATATGATAGTTTAGAAAACTAATTAAATAGTGAAAAAGGTGGAGACACAAAAAATTGGCGGTAGGGGTAGAGTGGAAGTAGCAAAACAGGTGAGCACCACGTCTCCAATCACTGATGTTGAAAGCTGCACTTCACACACGCTTTCGACATTCTCAAATTAAAAGTCACCAACATTTAACTACGAACCTTCCTCTGTATGCAACCTGACAATGTCGTACATTTTGCCTTTGCCTCCCCTCTCCCCCCCCCCAAAAAAAAATCAATTATAGGATCTCTTTCATTCAATTCAAACAAAATATTTTGTGAATTGCAATAATGAAGTTAAATGCATAGAAGAAGTTAGGAAAAAATAATAGGAAGTAAGATACCGACACCCTTTTTGTCTGGTCTTGTTATAAGATTGATATATAATAATTCCTGTAATTGAAATTTGGAAGGGTCCATGTGTTGCTTGTTTGTGTAAATAATCCATTTAAAAGACTAGTACAACAATTGACCTTAGGATAGGGTAGGGTAGGTTCCACAATCAAATCTTGTTTTCACATTTGCTTTTGAAAAGGAATGAAAGGAAACCAATAAGAAATCAACATTTGCAAGTCCATATATAAAATATTACAAAAATGATTCTCCTCCAGAATTTCTTTTGTTTAATTTTTGACAATTTTTCCGTCGACAAGATCATTTACAAATGAGAATTCAGAACATTACATGACAGCTCTCAGCTTGTCTGATAATAGAAAATACCAGTCCAGATGGCAAGTCCTATCCATAGTTTTCTTGATTTTTATAAAGGAGAATAAAAATAAATATATATATAATATTTAAAAAGTAGAAATCCATATATTAAACTTGTGGAGTGTAATATAATATGTGACCTTTTGCACATATACTGAACCAAGGCCCAATCATAAATATGAAATGTTGAAGGCTTATAATAAAATAAAATAATCGAGTGCATTCAATTGATTTCTGGTTATCATGTGTAGAACTCAGAAGGCCTAGATATTAGGAATTTTGAATAACGAGAACCTTGAGAAAGTTGTGGATGAAATTGCAGGATGAATCAGAAAATGATGCTTCAATTGAAAATAACAGAAGCAGGAGAGTTGAGTACCCTGTTGCATAAGATACAAGATCAACAACATAAGTAGACAATCTCATTCAGGCTACTTCCAACCTGTTGTGATCAATGTCTTTACTTGACAACCAGTGAGCTAAGTTAAGAACTAGTCAGTAAAGCAGATCATGAAAAGTCTCTAACACAACGACCGAAAACTGCCGTTCAAATGCTTCCGCAATGTGGTAACAACTAACAAATAATTAACAATAACGGCAGAACATATACCCGGAGGCTACAAGTTTTATTATACCAGTCAGCACTAAAATCACAACACGGTATCACAGATGACGGAAAAGCAATAGCAACACAACACTGCAGCTCTGCTGACACAAGCACAAAAACAAGTTTTATTGTTACTACCAAAGCCAGTAACACCAAACTAGACAAGTTATTATTGCTTAAGAACAAAGTAAAGATCCCCTAAGTAGTGAGGATAGGTGGCAGATAATCAGATTTGGCACCAAGAACACGAGCCTTTGTGTCAGGGAAGAACTCGGCGCCAGGCAATTCAGTGACAGATCCATCACTAGAAACACCGATGGGGTAGCGGAGTAGGTGTCCAGGCAAGTCTCGCTCAAGTGACTCACTTGAATAGAGATCCCAATATTTGTCAGCAACCTGATTCACCTTCCTGACACACTCTTCACTTTCTGGTGCGAGGAATGTGTCATCAAGCATGCCAAGGTGCTCATACCACAGTGACAAACGGAAACCATGGACCTCACCTCGTGCTGGTTCCCTTAATGATAAATGATATGGTTGATAGGCTCCCATGGCTATTTCAGAGTCTCTAGCACCATCCATGGATCGCTGGTTGATGTTGGCAGACCCAATTATTATGTATTCATCATCAACTGCAGAAAGCCAACCAAAGTTATATGAGATGTAGGTACTAAAGAGAAACCTAAAAAAGAACTGAAGGGGAGCTCAATGTTCAAAACAATTCGAATGAAAAAGCCAGTTAATTTTCATTATTTACAGCACCATGACCATTGCTCCTTATTCCACCTTACTTCAAAGGAAATTTTCCTCATGACCCAACCATATGGTGGATATATTCTGCAAAGGCTTGTATAAACTCAAAAAAAGAAAATCTCAACTTCAATGTCTCTGTCCCACTAGTGGTTCATGGACATACCAGCTCCCCCCGGGCCGCCAAATTCAAAGCTAATATTCAATAACAGAAGCGAGTGAGGTGTGTGAATTAAATTTAAAAAAGGTATTCATCACCTACCAATCATCATTTTAGCATGAACATAGATCATGAAACGACGGGCCTCCTGAGCTCTGGCATAATCTGTATCAGGGTCGGGTCTTTCAGAAGGTTCATATTCTCCACTCTTCTTAACCTCTCGGTTCCCAAGGCAGAAAAATGTTAAATAGTTTCTGGGATTCTCATCGCTACCCTTGGCTCTGAGAGCCTGAACAACATCCTTATACATCATGTCCATCGTCCTTCTCTGCCAATCTAATATTGCCTGAACTGAGGCACTCTCTGGGATTCCTTCTGGCCACATAGGGACAACAACATAAACGGTAAACCTCTCTCCTGCTTCAATCTTGCTAACAATTTTAAGTGAAAGTTCTTTGGGAATCAGATGCAAAGCATTAATATCCTCAGGCTTAATGTCATCAGGACTCCAGTCAAATGAGCTTCCGAGGAAATACTGATTTTCAATATAGATAAAATTCTTTGCTCGTCGTATAGCATTAATATAGGCATCCTGAATACTTCGGTCAATGATATTGTCCTTTCCACTCACAAGCCCAGCCCTGGCAGCATCTTCAGGTGTCTCAGGGAAACCAAAAGCTGCCCCACCATCAATTGATCTAAATAACTGTACATTCCAAGTTTCATGGTCATCAGGAAATGTAACTGGAGATGGGGGAATGATGACATCTTCAAGTTCCCTCAGCTGAAGAAGCACATCTTTACCGCCTTGTCGTTTCCATCTTTGCTCAAAATTGAACAAGACATCCCAGGCAATTGGCCCTTCCAGTCGGGAGTGGATATCGTGCCAAGGTTCCCTTGGTCCACCTTTGGTGATTGAAGCATCAGTGAAGTTTGGCTGATGGAAATCATCATGGTGAGCGGTGTCCAAGGTCCTGAACAGGGAATGGAAAGGTGTGTCATATCTCCCATCACAAAGATCAATACCTCCAACAAAGCTCACAATTCTCCTTTTCTCTGGATCTCCATTAGGCATTGCAGCATCCACTACAACAATCTTCTGGTGATGAGTGAACATGGTAGATATTTGTAATTCCTGGACAAAACTTCCACCATCATCTGGATTACGAGGGCATAAGACACAGTTGACATCAGTATCCTTGAAGAATTGTTCAGTTTCCTCATCATGGGTGGCCATTAACCCATCCTTCTTCAGCAATCCAACAGATGTTCTATCATCCCAAACAAGCATATTAACCCTGACACCTTCACTTGCTTTCTTTTTTAGCAATTCACCAATAGTGATGTCACCCCCAGGCTTTGGCCTTCTTGAGTCTCTCACCAAAGCGATCTCAGTATAAACAGACCAACCAGTAATGTAGATCATGTGTTTAGCATTGGTGATAGCATCAAAA
This sequence comes from Gossypium hirsutum, assembly GCF_007990345.1. Classification (NCBI taxonomy): domain Eukaryota; kingdom Viridiplantae; phylum Streptophyta; class Magnoliopsida; order Malvales; family Malvaceae; genus Gossypium; species Gossypium hirsutum. The sequence continues at coordinate 11,848,613 of NC_053433.1, forward strand.
ATATCTTCCCAGCATCTATGTGGCTCATAATTCTTGCCTCCGGCAAGAGGAATTTTAGGAACAAATCCGTCTGGGATATGGGCATCTTGGTACAGAGAAACTTTACACCCTTTTCTCTGCGGATAAAACGTATAGGGAACTCCAGGAAACTTACGACTTACGATACCACAGGCCCAGTTGCGGTCCTTTGTCACATCAAAATATTGAAGCCTCACATGGATTTTACCACCACTTTTTATGGGATTCTTGTCTTCATCCAGGATTACAACCCACCTATCCACTTCATCCCCTTCTGTGAGATCCTTAACAGGGACATATGCTCTTCCAATCAGAGTTGCTCCAATAGGATTGTCGTCTTTGACAGTGAACACCACATTGGAAGCATTATGGGCACAGTAAATGTGGAAAGACTCATACCACCTAGGGTTGGAAGTTTCATTTTCTATTGTTCTGGTTCGTCCAACTCTGGCCCTTTCAAGATCAATAGTTGCATAAATCTTTGGAACTCCTTTGCCAATGCCAATAGTCTCCTGAACATTTGCCACAAGCTGCAAGACAAATTTCATCCAGCAGTAACTTAAAGAACAGAAATGAGGTGACATGTTAACAATTCAAAGATTTAGAAGGCAGTTAAAACAGAAAAATTCACCACTACATTGTGAAACGGGCTAATAATATTTCAGAACCAGTAAAGTGAACAAGACATAGAATAACGGAAATATTTGTCAAAATAAAAGGAGAGACTATATTCCAATAGCACGAATGAAACAGAAGATGGAACCTTCCAATATAAGGATAAATAAACCTTCCTATTACAATCTTCATGAAATGTAGCAGTCTATAAACGTATATGAGAAGAGTAAAAATAGCGTACAGGTGTTCATATTTATATGAAAGGAAAGAGTAAAATATATAGCGATCAAAAGCATCAATGCAGGTATATGAGAGAAATGTTAAAGACAGGAGCAAATTGGCAGAAGCTCAGTCTGCTTATTTCTACTCCAAAGAGATGGGGAAGTTAATGATTAATGGTTCCATTTTTTAAGAGCGCTGATCATTGTCTAATTACTACAAGATCTAAGATATGCTTGCTGCAAAGAAAAAAGTACTAGAAATAGGTATCAAATGCTTTTTCAAGGACAAACAGTCATTTATTTTTAAGCCCTGACCTGTGTCAAACAAGAAATATGTGACATATTTCAAAATCAAGAAAATGAATTTACAGAATTCTATTACATTGCTATCCAATTAGTATTGCGTCCAACGCATATACATATGCGCACTCAAACAATCACACATATACATCTTTCCTTTTCCACTTGCACAAAGGACTCTGCAACATGGTTAGTAGATTCAAACATTTTCCTCCCACATAACTATCCAGACCTCATGGATATCCAAGTACAACAACCTAATCAAAAGAAACAGATCAAAGACAAAGACATGGATACGTCCTTATTTCCTGACAACCTAAACAGTCTTGGAAAAAATGCTTGCTAAGAGCATCTCAAATAATTTTCTTTCTTTAGAATCACCCAAATAGTCCCCATATATTTTCAAAAAATCTGCTGTGTGACTGTTCAACAGTGAACCCATCTCCAAACACACTTACTTTTAACTAGGAATAGTCTTCACTATTGGAGTTACTGAAAAGGAACATCTACAGAGCATTTCTCCAGGCCCCATTGATGGGATCCACAAAACAACGCCTAGATCTTATCTAATACTCCCACTTCTGGAGGGATCCATATATCCACACAAGTAATGTGAACATTCATAACTCAGATTATCCAAAAGGAAGAAAAAAGAGAAAAATCGATTATGTTTTCAAGATAAAAAAAAAATCGATCCATTACTGATCTTTTATGATAAAAACAACTTGGTTAACCTTAAAAAAAATGAGGTGATTGGATAAGTCAACTAAACTAATCCAAAAAAAGAGACCCAAAAAACAAAAATATAAAAAAGAGGTAAGCAATGATCCTGATCTAGCATAAGAATTTATACCTTGCCAAAGAAGTTTCCACCTCCATCATGAAGCCTATCAACTTCATAGATCGTAGCATGTAAAGTCCCATGGAGCAAAGTTTCCTCCATTTCTCAACTAAAAGAAAGAGAAAAGAAAGTTAATTCAACTAAGCCAGAGAGATATTAACATAAGATAAACTCCAAAAGAAGAGTGGGAAACAGAGAAGATAAGTTCTTTTTAAAAAAAAAAAAAAAAGCTTGCGAAGCAGAGAAATGAGCAAAGAAAAAAGGTAGATTCAAAAAAATATACCCAAGGTTAAATCAGAAGAGATCTTGATCTAAGGATATCAAGGCAGAAGTGAGAGTGAGTTGTCCTTGATTTTCTCTTTATGTAAGGGATTTATATACGCAAAATACGCGTATCTAGTTTTGTAATAATGGATATATAAATTATGGCTGCAACGTGGTGGCCGTGGGCAGACTAAAAGGAAAATTACTGACGGGAAAGAGACCCGGAAAATCAGCCCCTTAAATAGATCCGCGTGGAGCCGAGTGGATCAGGGACTACGAAAGATTTTTTTTATAGGGACTGAATTACATAAAATCCCGATTTTTTCAATTCAATTTTAACTTTCTCTCGCACATTTTCAAATTTCTCTCAAATTTCTTTTAATTTCCTGTTAATTTCTCACTCAAATTTTATTTCTCTCTCAATTTTTTTATTTATTAAAATTATTTTAAGATTTTCGTAAATTATTTTTCTATTACAATTTATTTCATGTTTTTAGAAATTAGCAATGGCAAAATTTCTAATTTGTTTAAATGGCAAGCATATTTTGGCCGATCAATTGTAAATGATAATTTTTTTATTATATCTAATCAAATTTAACTTAAATACTTTCTTGTTATATTGGAATTTAAAATTTTGTATTTTTTATTTATAGCCAGAAGATCGGATTTTGGAGACGTATATTTGTAATCTAAGAAAAACCATTTTTGAAGCTCGATCTATTCGATCCCTAATTTGTAAGCATTTTTCAAGCCATTTTAATTTTTATGTTTTTGAGGTCATGAGAGCTTGATTTAGCTATCCCATGCACCAATTTGCAAAACTGTTGAAGTTTTTGATAGCTTCTGTTTTTTATTTCTTGAATAATTTGGTGTTAATTGATATATTTTAAGCTCAGATTATAAAAAAGGACTAAATTATAATGTTTGGTTGTTAGTTATGTACAAAAGGACTAAGGTGAATAAATTGTGAAATTGATGTGAAATTCAGTAATAATAGATAGTAAAGAGTCCCTAATGGATGTAATTGAAATTGATTTTAAAATTGAGGCTAAAAATTGAAAGATGTAGTTATTTAGATTTTAATAACTAAATTGAGTAAAATGTAAAACTTTGGTGGTATCAAAAAATGAAGTTTCATAGGTTCATTCATATCATGATATAATGTATAAATGTTTAATATTAATGAATTGAATGGAATAATTGTCTAGATCGAAAATTGGATCAAATCGGTGATAATTAAGGAAAAGTAAAAATTATAGATTAGTCCCGAAGTTTCAACTTGTTTGTTGTTTTTTTCCAAGTAAGTTCATATGGTATTTGTTAATCTAGATTGTTGTGTAATTGGTTTGTAATTATATGTGTTTGGTTGTGAATTGGTTCAAAAGGTGATATTTGGACTAAATTGAAAAGTAATGTTAATTTTTGTAATAGATGCACGTTTGAACTCAATAAAAGTTAGGATACGATTGACATACCAATAGGGTCTTGTGCTTACATGTAACACAGGTTTAGCTCGAACGAGTAACCTAATGTCGTTTTAAAGGTTTAGCCCGAACGGGTAACCTGACATGTATATATACTCAGCTTGGACAAGCAATCGAAAGTTTCGTTATGAAAGTTTAGCCTAGACGGGTAATCTGACACGAATATATTCAGCTCGGATGAGCAACTGGTGTGGTATAGTTACTTGTGCATCCAAATTTGTTTACAATGGTGCATCGAACAATACAATTCATATGAAATAAGAAATTGAAATGAGATATAATGTCCTTGATGTTCACTTAGAGAAATGTTGAATTGAACTTGAGTATTGTATTGGAGTAATGTCATGAACATGTATTTGATTACATTATCCCCTGATTGAATGATATTGAAATTTTTGTTGTATAAAATGACATGAATTGGTATGATAGTTTTTATATGGTTTGATTACATGTTAAAGCTCACCTTACTAATATTTTGGTTTACCATGTTTAGCCAAACTATGCCAATTTGGGGTGGCTTATTGTATTTAATTGAAAGATAAGGTAAGTTTTTGTTTAATGCCTATGAACTTACTAAGCATCTTAGATGCTTACCCTATTTGTCCTTCCCTTTTCCTTGTAGATCGTCACTTTGTGTGTAAAACCCAGTTTTGGCGGGTTCAAGGTTTTGGCGCATAATGTAACAGGTCAGTTATAGCCAAATCGGAACAGTGGTCTTGGAACCACAAATTCGAGGTCGTAAATTTATTTTAATATTATTTTTTGTATTTATAGTATATGATTATATGTGTGAAAGTTTCGTGTGATAATTTTATCATTTAAGTGGTTAATTTGACTAAAGGACTTAATCACGTAAAATACAAAACTTACTTTCTATATGTTAAAAGTGCTTAATTACTATGTCTTATTAAATGTGAAGTCCTTATGTTGTAATTAGACCATGATTAGTGAAATTTGACATAAATGGCGAACCATTCAATGTTTTGTTAATGTTTTAATTAAGGGTAAAATAGTAATTTGGTTATTAAGGTTAATTTAATTAAAACAAAAGCCAAAATTAGCTCATTTTATTTCTTCTTAACCGAAATTAAAGAAAGAAGAAACCATTTTTCATGTTTTTGGGGTTCGGCCATTGATAAGCTTAATTGAGGTATGTATTTTGCTCGGTTTTTTATGATTTCTATGTTTTTGTTATCGTTGCTTTGAGTACTAGTTAGCTTGTACCCTAATTTATGAATTTTTTGATGAATTTTTGAGTTGCCATTGATGAATGCTTGAGATTTTGAATGATTATTGATGAATTATGAAAGCTTGATGATAGATATTGAAGTTTTGTTAAGTGATTTTTGACAAAAATGTCAAATAGGGATTAATTGAGAAAAGTGTAAATTGAGGGGTTAAATTGTGAAATAAATGAAATTTTTGGGCATTTAGGGACTTACATAAAATTTGGATAAGCATGGACTTTGTTAAATTTTAAGTAATTTGGTGTATTTGTGAAATAAGGACTAAATTGTAAGAAAGTGAAAGTTTAGGGCCAAAGCACAAATTGGTTAAATTCTGTGTTTGTGGATGAAATTGATTGAGTTGATGATTAAGTGGATTAATTTTGAATACATATAGATCCTGAAAGAAAGAAATCGGATTTAGATCGGGGAAAATCCAAAGTTATTGAGTAATCAATCCAATTTGTCTATTCCGATTATGAGGTAAGTTCATATGGAAATAAATGTCTTTAAATTGCCATTGAATTGTTATAAATGTTGAATGAGCACTTACGAGCAAGAATTGACAGAGTTTCAACATCCAAAAGTCTCATACGAACCTTAGGAATAGTATAGGATACAGATGTCATGACATTAGGTTATCGAGATGTGGTTACATGTAAGACCATGTTTGGGACATTGGCATTGTATTGTGATTACGTGTAAGACCATGTCTGGGACATTGGCATCGTATTATGATTTTGTGTAAGACCCTATCTGGGACAATGGCATCGATATGTGATAACATGTAAGACCATATTTGGGATATGGCATTGTACGAGATTATGTGATTTCCGAGTATCCTTAACGATTCTGAATGGTTCAACGGGCAAAGACAAGTCGAGAAAGAATGTGTTAATGAGTTAAACGACTCAGGTACGTACGAGATTTATACGAGTATTGGAAAGTGAAGTAATTGATGAGTTTACATGAGAAAATGAATATGTATTTAATGAAAAAGGTTTGTGTATCTATATATGTTTACTTGTACTTGGCCCAGTAATGGAAATGTTGTGATTCATATGATAGCTTTATTTGTATATGGCTTACTAAGCTTTTAAAGCTTACTTTGTGTGTTCTTTTCATGTTTTATAGATTATCAAAGCTAGCTCAGACTCGGGGATTATCAGGAATACGTCATCGCACTATCGATTATCTCGTTGGTATTTTTGGAAGCTTTGTATATATGGTATATGGCATGTATAGGCTAGTGTCATATTGGTATGTTTTGAGTTATGATTTTAGCCATGTGATTTGACTTGTAAATGTTGGAACATAGCCATTTAAGTTGGTTTGAAATATGTGTTTATTATGTGATACATATATTGTATATAATGCCTTATGTAATAGTTATTAGTTTGTTTATGTAATTAGTTGTTATATGGTAAGTTAATGCTAGAATGATGATATGTTGGGGCTTGAATTCCAGATGATAGAATGGTATATTTTGAGGTATGAAATAGGTGATAAGTTGATGGATAAATGCATTTAGAAGTTATACATGTTTGGTGATTTTGGCATAGTGAAATGGTATTTTTTGGTTGTGGAATTGATAAGTTAAAATAGTTCTGAATTGATAGCATGATATGAGTATGAATTGGCATGTTTGTGGTTGCTTAAAGATGTATTGAAATGGTGCTATTTTGGTTGCTAAGTGTGCTTGTGGTTAGGGTGGCAAATTGGCTTTGTAAATAACCTATTTTTGTCCATACGGGCAGAGACACGGGCATGTGTCTTAGCCGTGTGCGACGGTCATGTTACACGGCCGTGTGTCCCCTAGGGTACCCTTCGAATTAAATTCAGTATACCCTACAGTTTTGACACGGCCTAAACACACGGGTGTGTCTACTGGCCGTGTGTGGCACACGGGCTGACACATGTGCGTATGGTCGACCATGTGACCCAAGTCAAGAACCTTCCTTAGATTCTACATGGCCTGGCACACGGGTGTGTCCTCGGCCGTGTGGTGCAAGTCAGTATGTATGCCCTGTTGTGACACGGGCGTGTCTGGTAGCCGTGTGAGGCACACGGCCTGTTCACACGGGCGTGTGACCCTTTAATGTTTAAATTTTTTTTAAGTTTCCTAAAGTTTATAATTGTTATCAGTTTAGTGCCAAACCACTTCTAAGCATGCTTTAAGGCCTCGTAGAGCCATAAAAAGGGACAATGTGAATTTGTTGGATGAGTTTTATATATGAATGCTTAAATGTATACGTTATGTATGTGAATGATGTGTGATTCGTTCGGTAACGCCTCGTGACCTTATTCCGGCTTTGGATACGGGTTAGGGGTGTTACACATAACATCAAATTAGTCTGTGTGGTGAAGTAATATCTGCTCAAGTATCTCTTTTGGTGAACAGGTTGGGTGTATTTCAATTAAAGTGGAAGTTAATAATGGTGGTGTGTAAGATTACTATGTTAGTTGGAATAGGATGTCCACCAAGTAAAAAGGTAATTATGGAATCCGTTCACGCCAAAAGTGTAGTACGCCCTATTTGTCTGAAGCACTGTACAAGTTAAGATACAAGGTAATTGAGTTAGGAACCAACTGGATAGACTAACTAGATAATTAAAATATTGGACTTTCATTAATTCTTTTCTCAAATGCTGTAAGCCATTAGTGAAGACAATTCTAAAAGAATAAGACACATGTCAAATTTCACAATGGGGATAGAGGTCTTATATATATATATATTCGTATGTGAGCTTGAGAAAAAAAGTTCTTCATTTTCTTCCACTAGAAATTATGTTGTTGATATTCTTTGAAGTTGAATATAGTTCTCTCTCGTTAAGCTAAAATTGATAATCTGATTTCAAGTAAAAGATGATCCCATTCCTGGTGGTTGTTGCTATTTGCATGTCAAATGTTAGGTCTGGAGGTAGTTGTTGTGTGTGAGTATCAGGTAAGTTTTTATGAGGACTCTTGCATGTATACTGTTCATATTAAGATATATATTTGTAGCAAATAGTTTAAACATGAAGCTAAAACATGAAAAGTATAGCATGAAAATGTTATGTTATGAATGCAATTATATAGAATATGATAAGTTCAAGCATGAAATGAATGGTGCATGAGTACTATGATGTCAAAATATGGTTGTGTAAGTCTATATGAAGTAAAGGTTATGAGGTATGTACTAGTTTGGGCGTATGTTAAGGGATTAATGTGTTGAGTTCATATTGTGTCATTGCATAAATAGTCTATAAGGTGGGTCTGTGTCTAGTCACTATGGTAGTAAATGATGGATCCGTCGAGACAATAAACATGAAATCTAAAAGAAAAAATCCATGGCCATGGCATCCTCTAAAAAGAAATTAAAGGATAGTAATTTCCCTTAGGGTTTTTTGCGTGTCCCGAGCGATGATAGGCAAACCTCACGGAAGTGAGTTTAGTGTAAGTCTAGACTTTTGATATTTGTAACAAGTTAAGATTTTAGATGAAAATCTACTGTAATTGATTTTAGATGAAAATCTATTTGTTGTTGTTTTATATTTCTCCATTGAAGTATAGTGGCGCTGTACAGATTTTAAGTCATGATGCTATACAAATTTTGAGTCATGATGCTATGTTTAATTTATCCAATGAAAGTAGAGAACATTAGGGTAAGATGTATGGGATAAGCCCGTCGGCTTAAGACGTAAACTTTGCCCTCTCTTTTATTAGCTCGTGTTTTCTCATTTGGCATAATGAAATTATTTTTCTTAAAAAAATTGCAAATACTATTAAACACTAAAAGAGAACTCAATATCCATAAATATTAGAATACCCTAAAGCAAAACATATTCTAAAAAATAAATGTTAAATCTAGTTATTTTAATAATTAATTAAAATTTCACTATATTTAAATAAAAACCTAAATTTTAAGTGAAAATTAAATAATTTTTTTAAAAATATTGTTATTTAGTGAGTAAATTTGAAAAAAGAAATCTAATAATAATAATAATAATAGGCTATAGTATATTTTTTAAGCGGTTGGGTAGGTTTTTCTAAGAAGACATTATTTTTTCTAAATTATATAAACGTTATAAGTGGCTTTTTTGGTAAAAGAAAACGCAAAAGGCCAAGGCTAAATTGCCTTGTTTATTTTATTGTACACACAACTTTAGTTTTCTTTTTCTTTTTCTTTTTTTTTAATGCAATTGCGCACGTTTAAGAAAACAAATAAATCTAACTGTTTTATTTAATAAAGCTATCATAGAGACCCCACAATAAATTTTACAAAATTTCTTCATAAAAAATTTAATTTATATAAATAAAAAATTGACCACACAAAAAATTAAATACAAATCAATAGTTTTATATAAAAATAAATTAAAAATTTCCACCCACTAAAATATAAAAATTCCTACCCCTTTTATTGTCTTTAAATATTTGTCACTTTTTAGTTAAACTTCTTTTATGGTTTCTTTCTAGAATTTTTACAAAATATATGGTCCATCTTTTAATCTTTTAATATTTTCGAGTGAATCTCCTTAGGATAGTGATGGATTAATTTCTAAAAAATTAAGATAGTAATTTTGCTTGTGATAGATTAAAGTTTTTCATGCAAAATTAAGTTTTTATTGATTGGATTATTTTGAGATATTGATTTTGTATGATATTCCTAGTATTTGTTGGAAAATTTGTAATTTATGAGAACTTTGAAGCATATTTTTAATAGGTAAACGTAGAGAATTGAATCATAAAATTATAGTTTCATATTCTACTCCATGTGATCTTTACAACAATATATCATATGCTCAAAATGGTTGAGTGATGAATGAGAAATTGATGCTCAAAATAAGCTAGTTAGAAATATTTGTTGAGGAAAAGAAAAGCTTAAATCCCACATTAGTTAAAAACTAAGTGTGAGATGTGTATATATATGAGAACCGACTTAAAGAGTGATTGAATGACTAAGATTAAAACTTTGTCTCGCGCGCAAGGGGTGTAATTCCAAACTTATTAGGGTTGCATGACGTGGGTGATGCGAAATGTTTGAAACGGTTGGGGCCCAAAATGAATTTGCGGATATTTTAGCCCAACATGAAATTTATTTTTTCCAACAAATATATACAAAATCTTATATAAAATGACATATATCTTGTTTTTATTTGATTCTAATAATTTTGATTTGATTGCCCCTTTAATGCAGATTTTGTCTTGTTATACATGAATATTTTCAAAATTTCTCCACTTTGAATGCCTATAAAAGGCTAAGGTTTCTTTAGATTTTTTTTGCTCAATCTCACTTTCTCTCACACTGAGATTATTTTCTCTTCAAAATTCTTCTTTTTTCCTCTCCATATTTTTCAACGTTTGGTGATAAAAAAAAGGCATTGTTTGCTCATTGATCGCTGTAAAGGTGTTGCTGCTTCGACCATTGTGTTGTTGTATCTTGAGAGACATTCGACTAACATTTCTTCAAATATCGTAGGAGTGACCAAATTTGTCTTAAGGAAACTATGTAAAATAGGCCTCAACATCTAGTAAAACTCGTTTCTTCTGTTTTATTTTTGCTTTTTGTTATGTTATTTATTGGTTTTTTCATATCTGATAATTTAAATATAAATTATTCAATTTATTTTATTTTTATATATATTTGTTTATTTATATTTATATATTTTTGTTCGCTAACGTGTTTTGTCTAATAGTATATTACTTAGGATTTAATGTCTTTATATTCTTATATTCTTGAACATTGAATAGAAATTTAACATTTTTATTTAGAAATAATTGTTAATAATGTGATTATTGCAAATATTGAATTTGACATATTATATTCTCAATTAGGTGATAATATTTTTTAAAAGAAATTATATTTTATTCTTAACCACCAACAGCGAATTGCAAATTCCTTTCAATTCAAAGGATAAAAATGGTATGCATAGAATATCAAATAATTTTAAATATTTTATAAATTTATGGTGAAGTTTTGACTAAAAAAACTAATTAAATTATTTTTTTGTCTTAGTTATTGATTAGAAGATTTAACTTGTATGAATTGTTATTGATTTAGTACTAATAATATGCTTGATTTTATGAAAATTTCATGTATTTAAGATTTAGATTTATTTAGTTACTATTTTAATAATTTTATAATATTTTTATGTTTACATATATTATATAGTGATTTATCGAGTGTAAAAATTATATATTAATTTAGATATTTTAATTTTTTAAAATTTGACCCACAACTAAATTGATAAATATAATTATTTGTATATGTAATAAATAAATATAAAACAATGTTATATAAGTGATTAAGTTAATGGTATATGAACACCAAAACAAAATATAAAAAAAATTCATATATACAATTCTACCAAATAAAAAAATTTAAATTATATTAGACATTAATTTAAAATTTGTGTATAATTTTATGATTTATCTCTATTATATTATATTTTTTAAATTTTGCAATAGATTTTGTTTCAATATCATATTGTTTAAATATGAGATTAAAAACATGTCAAATTTTAATTATTTATTTTTAATTTTTAAAAATATTATTATTTCACCGAAAATTATGTTTAAATATTTGAAAGAAAAAACGGCAGGATTGATGAGACGACAAGAATCTCTCTTACCTTAATTAATGGTCGAGAGTTCGATCCTTACATTAGATATAGAACAACTTTAAAATTTGTAGCCGGCATTTACCTTTAATAGGAAATAAAAAAATCGAAAGAAAAATTAAGAAGATAATGCTTATCACATTATTTATGTAAAAATAAAAATAAAAAATTGAAAAGCAAATACTAATATATGGAATAACAATCTTTTTAAATACTTTCTCATCTTATTAAAAATTCCCAATGAATCAAATAATTTTACCATATTTATATTATTGGTTCTTTTTTTATTCATTGTAAAATATAGAAATGGGTGTGATGGTTCCTAGATTTTAACTATTGCAATGAACAAGAGCAAGGTTTTACTACTATATTTATAATGTTGCTTTTGTGTGTATTTTTTATGGAAATGGTCTGATATTTCCTACAATTTAACTATTGCAATAAATAAGATTGAAGCCTTGATGTACATACATATAGTTAAGTATATGGTGAAAGTGTCTCACAAGTCTTTTTATTATACAAATTAGTTCTTTCACTATTAAAAAAATAATTACGATCAGATTTTATTAGTATAAAGATTTAATTAGTTTATCTAATAGTAATAGTAAAATGATTAATTTATTCCAAACCTTATAATAAAGTTTCAAGTATTATAAATTTATTTTTGTAACTGAAACACAATCACACATTGTGTGATCCTAATAAAGGATTGCTTTTTTAGAGGAAATACCACTTGTTTTCCCATTCTTTTGGTTTAGTGTTAAATTCATCTATATATGATGATTTATTATTGTATTTTTTTTATCGTAGGAGGATAATGAGTTTCAACGCATTTAAACTCACGTCTTCTTACATTGATAATAATAACCATATCAATTGAACTAAGATTAAATCGATCAAATTATAGTAATTTTATAACACTATGAAGGGCATTAAAACGTTGAATTACAATAATAATATCTATTTATCGGAGATCCTTTTTCTTTCCGTAATTACAAATCTCTCTTACTTAATATATTTTTAATAGCAATTTGAATACCAATTATTATTTTTCCTGATAATTTTAATTATTTTTAAATAATTTAATTAAAATTAAATTAAACATAATATCATATATAATAATATTTACATATCTATTATTGGTATCTAAAATTCTATAGTCTAGGATGATACTAATAAATTATTCCTATTATTAAATAACGGATGAAATGTTATTTTATTTTATTTTAGAGGGATATTAAAAAATACATATAAACTCTTTTGATCCATTCACGCAATTCAATGGACTTCAATCTCATTTTATAATATTACAATTCTTTTACAAAATAAATTAATTCGTTGGATTTTTTTTATATAAAATAAATACTTACTCAACTTTACATGAATAATTTACAGTATAAAATATAAAAATTATATTATTAAAATATAGATCATGAAAATAATTATAAAATTATATAAAATTATGTTAATTTTGCACTGATGTAAGTCCATTTCCTTCGGTAATGATAAGATCTTTGTTGAAGGGATATTCTTAAGTAAATAGATAATTAATGTTTTTTAAATCATATTGGTGATCAAATCGATCAAATTATTAGCTCACCAATTCAATTAAAAATTTATTAAATTTTAAAAAAAAATTTAAAAATCGTGATTCAAACGATTTTTTACTTAATTCAACTAATCCGTACTAATTCCTAAGTCAATTAATTTAAAATCTCATTTCGAATCAATACCTTGACCGATTTATAATCCAACCAATCCAATTTGGTTGAAATCACATTGTAAACAACATAAGTTGATAAAAGATGAAAAGGAAAATTTTATTTTTTAAAAAGAAAGTAAACTTCAAAAGATAATAGTTTTTTTTAGGAAAAGTTGGTGATGGACACACGTGGTCGGCTAAATTGAAAAAGCAGCTGAGAATTTTAAAATAGAAAATGTAAAGAAACGTTTCCCATTGGCGTATAAAAGAATGATTGCCGACAGAAGTTTGAAGATCCAAGGCTGCCCCAAAACTTCTTCTGCTTGTCTCGGCACTGACAAAATGAAATCCAATGGTTGTTAGGAGCATAGTAGTCCCATCATGGCCGTTGAATGGCAAGATAAAGGTTAGGCTACATCAAGGGCCAGCTTTTAAATGTTAAATGCCACATGATCCCCTAATATTTATTTATACAAAAATAATATAAAAATATATTATCAAATGAATTGACTCATCAATCAACCTTTAATTATTCTTGTTTTCAGTGGCATCACCACATTTCTTATTTTCCTCAAATTTAATTTTTATATTTTTATTTTTAATAAAAATTGTCTTTCTATTTTTAAAATTTTAAATTTCAGATTTAATTGCTAATACTATTAAAATTATTTTATTAAATTTAGGTTCATTATAAATTTATTTTTCTTAGATTATAGAATTATTAAGTGAGTATTTTTTATTTCAAAATGTTACACCAATAAATTTAACAAAAAAAAAACTTTAACAATGTTAACAATTAGATATTAATTTCTATTTATAAAAAATATAGTGAATAAATTTCAAAAATAGAATAATTAAATTCCAAATTTATTAAAAGTATAAAAACTTATGACATATTTTAACCTAATACCCAACATACAAAACTCATAACCATAAATATACTTTTTTTTTGTGCATGTTTGGAATTTAAATTTAAGGGTAATGTATTTGTACTTAATAATTCTATAGTATTATGAGTGCTTAGGATTTCTTTGTATCTCTTTGGTGGGATTAAAATAAGAGGTCATCAAGTCGTTTATCAAGTAAGCCTCATTTCCCAACCGTCAACTGTATACCCATCTTCGTCGTTTTGGATATTTTGGAGACTGAGATCTTGTTTCCTTCGACAAATTTTCATTAACAAATTCCAATGATCGAAAGGACTATTCTATTGCCTCTTCATCCACTCTTATCTATGACGCGTCACAAATTACAGATGCAATGATATTCTCTTTAGCGTTTATCGTTACCAATTGACCATTTGTTACCAACTTCAATTTTTGGTGTAGTGACGATGGCACTGCTCCAGCCGAATGAATCCAAGGCCTACCCAACAAGCAATTATAAGAGGGTTTAATATCTATCACAAAAAAAGCTACCTCATATATGTTCGGACCAATTAAGAGAGGTATTTCAATTCTTCCCATCACCCTCCTTTCTGTACCATCGAATGCTCTCACTATATTTTGACACGTCTTCATATGAGAGCTATCTATTGTCAACCTATTCAGTGTGGATAGAGGCAAAATGTTCAGTGCAGATCCATTGTCGATTAACACCCTTGGCAATGTATATCCTTTGTAGCGAGTAGTGATGTATAGAGCCTTCGTGGATCCTATGCCCCCTGGAGGTATTTCATCGTCATTGAAAAAGATGAAATTTTCGACACATAGATTGTTAACCAGACGATCTAGCTTGTTTACAAAGATATCATCAACGACATAAGTTTCATTTAACACCTTCATCAATGCGCTACGATGTGTCTCTGAGCTCAAAAGCAAGGCTAGCACTGATATGCGAGTTAGTTGCTTGTGTAGCTGCTCTACAACACTATACTCACTATGCTTCAAGAATTTCAAAAATTCATTAGCCTCATTCTCAGTTACTGGCTCATTAACAGGTGATTCAAGTCTAGCCGTCTTTTCTTTCTTATGTTTATCTGCCAGGGTTTTTCCTTTAATTGGCTCGGTTCTTACACTTGCAGGGTCATAGCGCCTCCCATTGTGCGTGAAGAAACCAATATTCTGGCCCTCTTCTAAAGTGCTAATTGAGTTCTCCTCTCCCGAAATCATCACGTTGCAATCATAATTTCATGGAACCCTTTTGCTATCATTGTAGGGAAAAGCCACGGGTGTTCTAATGAGAAATAGCATAAATAAACCTTCCTATTACAATATTCATGAAATGTAGCAGTCTATAAGCGTATATGAGGAATAAAAATAGCGTACAAGTGTTCATATTTATATGAAAGGAAAGAGTAAAATATATAGCGTCAAAAGCATCAATGCAGGTACATGAAAGAAATGTTAAAGATGGGAGCAAATTGGCAGAAACTCAGTCTGCTGATTTCTACTCCAAAGAGATGGGGAAGTTAATGATTAATGGTTCCCTTTTTTAAGAGCACTGATCATTGTCTAATTACTACAAGGTCTAAGATATGCTTGCTGCAAAGAAAAAAGTACTAGAAATAGGTACCAAATGCTTTTTCAAGGACAAACAATCATTTATTTTATAAGCCCTGACCTGTGTCAATCAAGAAATATGTGACATATTTCAAAATCAAGAAAATGAATTTACAGAATTCTATTACATTGCTATCCAATTAGTATTGCGTCCAACGCATATACATATGCGCACTCAAACAATCACACATATACATCTTCCTTTCCCACTTGCACAAAGGACTTTGCAACATGGTTAGTGGATTCAAACATTTTCCTCCCATATAACTATCCAGACCTCATGGATGTCCAAGTACAACAACCTAATCAAAAGAAACAGATCAAAGACAAAGACATGGATACATCCTTATTTCCTGACAACCTAAACAGTCTTGGAAAAAATTCTTGCTAAGAGCGTCTCAAATAATTTTCTTTCTTTAGAATCACCCAAATAATCCCCATATATTTTCAAAAAATCTGCTGTATGACTGTTCAACAGTGAACCCATCTCCAAACACACTTACTTTTAACTAGGAATAATCTTCACTACTGGAGTTACTGAAAAGGTACATCTACAGAGCATTTCTCCACACGCCATTGATGGGATCCACAAAACAACGCCTAGATCTTATCTAATGCTCCCACTTCTGGAGGGACCCATATATCCACACAAGTAATGTGAACATTCATAACTCAGATTATCCAAAAGGAAGAAAAAAGAGAAAAATCGATTATGTTTTCAAGGTTAAAAAAAATATAAAATCGATCCATTACTGATCTTTTATGATAAAAACAACTTGGTTAACCTTATAAAAAAAATGAGCTGATTGGATAAGTCAACTAAACTAATCCAAAAAAAGAGAGCCAAAAAACAAAAATATAAAAAAGAGGTCAGCAATGATCCTGATCTAGCATAAGAATTTATACCTTGCCGAAGAAGTTTCCACCTCCATCATGAAGCCTATCAACTTCATAGGTCGTAGCATGTAAAGTACCATGGAGCAAAGTTTCCTCCATTTCTCAACTAAAAGAAAGAGAAAAGAAAGTTAATTCAACTAAGACAGAGAGATATTAACATAAGATGAACTCCAAAAGAAGAGTGGGAAACAGAGAAGATAAGTTCTTTTTTAAAAAAAAAAAAAAGCTTGCGAAGCAGAGAAATGAGCAAAGAAAAAAGGTAGATTCAAAAAATATACCCAAGGTTAAATAAGAAGAGATCTTGATCTAAGGATATCAAGGCAGAAGTGAGAGTGAGTTGTCCTTGATTTTCTCTTTATGTAAGGGATTTATATACGCAAAATACGCGTATCTAGTTTTGTAATAATGGATATATAAATTATGGCTGCAACGTGGTGGCCGTGGGCGGACTAAAAGGAAAATTACTGACGGGAAAGAGACCCGGAAAATCAGCCCCTTAAATAGTTCCGCGTGGAGCCGAGTGGATCAGGGACTACGAAAGATTTTTTTTTTATAGGGACTGAATTACATAAAATCCCGATTTTTTCAATTCAATTTCAACTTTCTCTCTCACATCGTCAAATTTCTCTCAAATTTCTTTTAATTCCCTATTAATTTTTTACTCAAATTTTATTTCTCTCTCAACTCTTTTTTTATTTATTAAAATTATATTAAAATTGAAAAAAAATATTTAAAAAAAGAAAAAGAAAAACCACACATAACTAGAAAATACCAAAATATTTAAAAGAATAAATATTGTTTTTTACATAAAAAGAAAAATCACACTGTGGCACAATAACATTGACCAAAGATTTGATTTCAAGGGAAATCATTTATAATAATATAGCTTAGGTGATGTTGCCATTCCTGGGTTAGAGTTTGGAAGATTGGGATTTTAGTTTGGTGGTAAAGGCCAGCCTCTCTCTCCTTACTCGGGCTAAGCAGATAGCCCATGTTGTCATCTACGTACACCAATAGCTGTTCTTGGACCCACCTGATTAGGCTTTGCTCTTTTAAAAATATTAGAGTTAGCAAGTCTTGTTACATGTAGTCATATTTTATACTAAATAACATCCTTCCATATTATTAATAAGGTAATGTTTGAAAATTCATATTATAATTGAATTTAAATGTAATTATATAATGATGACATATTCAGGTAGCCATTGTAATTGGTGACTCTCGCTGAATTGGAATACCTCAATTATACTTTTCAATTTTTAGGGAGAGAATGAGAACTAGAGTAATTACATAAGTAATTGCATTCAAATTCAATTGTAAAAAATATTTTTATACAAATTATAAAAATCATATTATAAACATGAACATGTATGAGTGTTTGGGATGGTTATGAAAAAAAGTTTCTTATATTGTAAATCCTAATAATATAGTTTTTTATGTATTTTATAAAATTATATTATTTAAATCTTAAAAAAATTATAAAGGTATGGCTAAAAATTTTATTATAAAAAATGATTTACATGTTATAAAATTGTTATAATATATTTATTTATAAAAACTTATGGTCAAAAAATACGAACATAACTTATTTATGTGTCCATGCTCATGCTATATATTATAAAAAAATAATATATTTATTCGTAAAAAATGTTACAGTTTTTTTTATCATAATTTGTTTATAAAAAAATAACTTTCTAAATTTATGAAAAAATATATTATTTATAAGATGTGTTATGAAAGTTATTTGACAATTTATAAAATTTTTATAAAAGTTATATATTATAAAATTTATTTGATTTTTTATTTAATTTACGTATTATAAAAAGGGATATAACCTAGCATAAGTCTTTCTCAAAATTAAGTTTATACAAGTTTTATAATTAAGCTATAGACTATTTGGATTGCAAACCTAAATATTATAAAGTTGATACAAAATGTTTTCTTATACCATATCGTAGGTCATGATATCATTTGAGAGAATGGTATTAGACACAAATACTATAAACAATTCACAAACTCTTTAATTTGATGCATTTAAAACTTCAAAATGTGGTTGAGAAAAGAATTTGTTGTTCTAAAAAACTATTTTCCATATTAGTAACATCACCTTAGTATAGCATAAAAAAAGGTAAAATCGTACTAACATATTGCATATTTTATAACTTGAATCATATGTGGAATTAAGGTAATACATACTTTAAAGAGTACATGGAAGAATGAGATCTTAATAATCTTAATGATGCATATTCAAATTCAAATGTTGAACTCAGTCAAGGACCAATGAATGATGATAAAGAGTATATATTAAATATTAAAGGTGGAATAACCCAACAAATATGCAATAAAACAATTAGATAGAATTGCATATGATGTGAATTTTTTATTATTAGTAATCATATTATTAACTACTTTTTTAGGCTAACATAATACATATGATGATTTGATTTTAATTTTTGTTACTTGTTTAGAAATTATTTTTATCATACTTATATTTTTTATAGTAATTTATATTTTTATGTAACTATGGAATTAGATTTGTACTACCAAACATGACACAGGAAATTACGAGGTAATTACACATTATCAGCCAAACACGTTTAGAGAATTACAATTCTTTGTAATTACAAGAGAGTGTAATTACTAATAACTATACTTTCATTTGATTATATTGTGCTTTCCAAATGGACTCTTAGTTTCTAAATTTGACAATTTCTCTCAACTTATCTCTTAATTTTTTGTTCATATAGTCCTAGAACTTGGTATTTTTTTTCTTAATTTAATCCCTAAATTTGGATTTCGATAAGTCGTGATGATGTGGTACTTTAATATTGTGTCACATTATCATCTGAAAAATTTAAATATATATAAAATCTAAAAATATCAAATAATTATAATTAAAAAAAATTGGTGATAGCATAACACAATCTCAAGGTGCTGCATCATCACACTTTAATAGAATCTAACTTTGAAACTAAAAATTGAAAAAAAAACTACCAAAATTTGAAACTAAAATGGATAAAAAAAATACTTTCCTTTTATCTCTATTAATAATGAAATACACAAAAAACTTTTTTGTGTCTTTAACCAAACCAATTGCAATTATGTGCATACCCACGACCATGAAAGCCCTAGTCTAAAAGTTAGATTACATTTTGTCCTCTCTATTTAAAAAATGGGCAAATTAGTCCTTATACATTAGATTAAATAGCAAACTAGACCTTTTGTTAAAAATTCTATCAATTTCCATTGTTAAAAACTAGCCCTTATACGTCAACACGAGATACATGTGGTACGTCACATGTACTATATGGTTATTTCATCAACCGTGCTGATTTTTAATAGCACAAATGGATGAACTTTTTAATAGAAAGGACCAATTTGCCCTTTAATCTGACGTATATTGACTAATTTGCCTACTTTTAGGTAAAAGGGTCAAAATGTAATTTGACTTTTAATACAGGAGCCTCCATGGTACTTTTACCCTATGCCCACTTATAGTATAGAATTAACTTCCATTAATTTAGTCGGTTGAGTATTAGCTTAATTGTTATCTTGCTATTACAACAACAAAGAGGATATGAATTTAAGTGCACTTAAATACATTTTTCTTTAGACTTAAGAGATGAGAAAAGATTATGGATAAAACTAAATTACAACTCAAGCATGGTTGTGGGTCAAAATTGTGTGAAAATAGCTTAAAAATGGTGAAAAATCAGTTTACCACACGGCTTAGCCACATGGCGTGTGCCCAGGCCGTGTGCCCCTTGGATGCTTAAGAAATTGCAAGTCAGAATTGCCCACGGGCTGGCCACACGATCATAGGAGCCACATGGGCTGGCCATACAGGCATGTGCTCCCAACTTCAATAATTTTTTTTTTAAAGTTTTCCAAAGTTACCAGTTTAGTTCCAAATCACTTCTAAAGCATTTATTGGGCCCCGTAAGCCCATATTAGGAACTTTATGGTGAAATTTGAAAAGTTTTGATTTGGAATGCAAATTTATGACTCGATTTTGTACAAATGCTAATGTATAAGTTTGGTAATGCCTCGTAACCCTATTCAGGTTACGGATACGGGTTAGGGGTGTTTCAAGCGGCCGCCACAGTGGCCGATCATTGGAACCCTAGGCCGAAATAGTAGAGTGTTTTGAGAGAAAAAGAAATTTTTCAAGTTTTTTTTAAAATGAAGGTAGAAATGAGGGTTTTGAATTTTTTTTATTTAAATAGGTGCACGAAACAACATCATTTTGAACCATTACTCATAGACGCCAAAACAGCGTCGTTTTGAGTAAGACCCGATAATCCGACCCGAATCCTCCTAGGATCCACTTGTTTTTGAAAAGAGGGTCTATTTGCGTGACTGGTCCTTCCGCTTTTGCGACGCGCTTCATTAAGCCTTACCCTATTTTCTTTATTTTTAATTTTTCCCTTAATTTTGATTTTTGATTCAATTTGGTCCTCAGGCCTTTTAAAAAAGGAAGACACCTGAAACGGTGTCGTTTCGGGCCAACTCGACCCGCCTGGAGGATCCGTGTATTGGTTTAAATGGGATATTTGTGTAGTTAAAACCCTTCCATTTTTTTATTTTTAATATGGTCCCTTTTTATTTTTTAAATTTGCCCGCACAGTTCCATTTTCGTTTCATTTCGGTCTTTTATGAAACGGCGCACTTTGAGGAAGAGGAATAATTTCCCATTTAGTCATCGTCCGTTTGCACGCGTTTTATTTAGGCCCTATTTTTTTTTCTTTTTTAAATTTAACCATTCAATTTTAATATTTTTAATTTAGTCCTTTAGTTTCAATATTTTATAAATTATTTTCCTTAATATTTATTTATGTATTTATTTATTTCTTTGTCTTTATTATTTTTAAAATTGGCATTGTTTTTTTATGCACATACTTTGTTATCATTATCATTGTCATTATTTATTTTTTTATCTTTGATTGTTCATATTAGTGTTAAAATAGTGTATATTATGTGATTATCGTAAATTATTTTTATTAGTATATTCATTATTGTCATTTATTAATGTGACATTTGATTCATATATCATTATTCTGTTTTCTACATGTCACATCCCAAAATAGGGCCTAGTCGGAATAATGGTTTTGGGACCACAAATCGACTTCAAAATATTTATTTTATGATTATTATGAGGCCTAGAATATGAGAATATGAATTTGTTAAAGTTTCATGAAGAAATTCTCTGAGTAATGTGTCCAATTGGAAATTAGGGACTAAATTGAATAAATTGTAAAACTTGGATTCTAGAAGTAATTTGTATGAAATTGCTTTAGATTATAAATTAGAAGGTCTTGGAGAGAAATTTTCCCAATTTCTAAGTTTTTGGATAAAAATGGACTTGCATGGATGAAATTTTAAGGAAATGGCTTAAGGGTATTTTGGTCATTTGGCATTTTAATGAAATAAAATGGGAAAAATGAAATAAAATGGGAAAAATGAACCAAAAATCATCTATTTTCTCCCTTGTACCAGCCAAAACTCTCAAGCCTTCCATAGCTAGGGTTTCTAAGCTTTTTAAGCTCAATAGTAAGAGCTCCCAAGCCCCTTTTTAATGTTCTTTGTATTTTTGAAATCCTGGTAGCTTACTCTTTCCATTTCTACCCATATTTCATGCTAGGGTTCACGTTCAAAAATTTACCCATGCATGAGTTACTTGTATTTTGATGGTTTATGGAGGAATATGAAAGTTGGAGGTGTGTTAAATATCTTTTCCTAAGTGATTTTCATGAAAAACCCTTAAAGGGACTTTTTTGCAAAAGTTGTAAAATGTGTGGTAGAAATGAGAAAATAATGGAAAATGTGGGCTGCTATAAGAGATAAAAGTGTTTGTCTAGGCTTGGGTAAGGTAGGAATTGCATGTGTTTCATTATACGAGCCTAGGGACTAAATAGTAAAAATATGAAAGGTTAGGGGTAAAATGGTCATTTGGACTGGGGTGGAAATTTAGACTTGAAAAGCATAATGTAGAGTGTTAATGATTTAATTTTTTTTATAGACCCTGAGGAACAAATTCCGGAGGTCGATCGAAGAAAACGAAAGGTTTCAGAATAACAGAAACACAGCACCGAAATGAATACCAGGTAAGTTCGGATAACTTAAAGTAAACTCAAAATGTGTCTGATTATATGATTTATGAATGCATGATGATTGTATTTATTGATGGCATGAAATTACATGAATTGCAACTCTGATAATGACATGTTGAAAAATTGTCACGGTTGAGGTTAAAAAGGGAATTCGATGGATAAACCATGCTTGACATGTGAATTGAGATCCTGCATGTGTTGCAGTAAGGATTTAGCTCGGACAGGTAATCCGTTGATCTCAATTATGAAAAGGATCTAGCCCAAACGGGTGTTCCCTTGGATGATCGAGCCTCTCGAAGAATATAAGTGCATTACGGATTTAGCCCGGACGGGTAATCCGATTAGGGTCTGAATTTAGCCTGGACTGGTAATTTAGATCCGAACTCATTAAGGGTGTTTGTCGTGATAAGGGATTTAGCCTGGACTGGTAATCCCAACATCACCTTATGAGTTCATAATATAGGGGATTTAGCCTGGACTAATAATCCCGCCATAAGATTTGAGGTTCGTAGGAGTGCATACCTGAAATGATCATTCGTACAAATTGACGGATTATGGATTTTCCATTGAGATTTCCTAGAAACTCAACGAGATTAATATGATATATATGTACAAAATGAGATGTGGAATGATGAGCTCATCTAAGATAAATTACATAGTACTTTGTTATATGACTAACTCATTGATTGAGTGTATGTGATAGGGAAGCCATTTCATACTAATTGATTTTATTACCCAATTTGGTGTATGCTAATTACTTGGTAAGTTTACTTTCCGATTATTCGGGCTTACTAAGCATGTAAATGATTACCTATATCTTTTCCCTGCTTTTTAGAGCTCAAGGACTCGTAAAGATTGGAAGACGGTTAGGAGAGCCAGCACACTATCAAATAGATCAGCTTTGGTATAAAGACATTTCTAATTTGTTCAGTGGCATGTATAGGACTTTTGAGTATTTTGTTATATGTGTCATTTTATTTGCCAAATGAAGGCATGTAAAGATTACCTATCTTTTTGTATATGGCCATAGGAATTGGCTTATTTTGAAGTAGGCTATGACCTACAAATCTATGCAGGTTTATACTTCATATGATGGTTTGTTTCTAATTAGCAATGAGTCACAAGAACGAGCCAATCTTGAATGTGTTAAAGAGACATGGAATCCCCCTAAATACAAGATGGGGAAATAACCTAGCATGTGTGAAACCAATGACATGAGGTTTCCATGCAATAAGTTTTGCTAAGAACATTTATAAGAGTATAATCATGTTTTGCTTTGCATTTGATAATCATTAAGTATAGTGATGAAAAGGGTGACCAGAGGTTTGGAAAATAGTCTATTAGGGTCCACACAGTTGGACACACGGGCGTGTGTCTAGGCTGTGTGTGACACACAGGCCACTCCCATGGGTGTGTGGTATGGTCATGCGTCCCCTGCACTTAAAATTTTAAGTCAGTGTTGTACACGGACAGGCCACACAGGTGTGTGTCTTGGCCGTGTGCCCTTAATTGTATGATATGGTCAAAGTCAGTGTTGTACACGGGCTGAGGGCATGGGTGTGTCCCAAGCCACAGGGCGAATGTGACCACACGACCCCACCCACACGGGAGTGTGACACTTCAAAGTAAGGGAAATTTTTCAAGGTACCCAAAGTTTATCAAATGTCCCCGGTTTTGTCCGGAACTGTCCCTAGGTATGTTTTAGGCCTCGAAGGCCTGTTTAAGGGATGAGACGTACATGTTTGAAAAGTTTTAAATTTGAGTGAAACTTGGCGACCTGATTTAATATGTTTATGAATATGAAATCTTGGTAACGCCTTGAACCCTATTCCGACATCGGATACGAGTGAGGGGTGTTATATTACATCACCATTTTATCTCATTTCGTTAAAATCACGTTAAAAAAATAGCATTTAAACGTATTTATCCATAATAGACCATTTATATTATATCCCGAATAAAAGAAATATACATCGTTTAAATATTACGTTTGATATTATTCAAAAAAAAGGAAGTTTTCAAAATAAGGTAATGTTCTGTATTAGGAAACTTGAGAAGTCGTATCTTAACTTACAGGGTTTCAATTTTTTCTCATTGAGACTAAATAACCGAATATCCTTTTAAAATTAAAACACGTGAGATTTTAAATAAAAAATAAAATGCAAGCTTATTCTCAAGGATTCGAGGTGTTGTGTCCTAACTTACGGGATGTGGCATTTTGTTACTGATAATATGTTAATTTGCATGGTTTCTTGTGTTTAATTTGGTTTATTTTTGAATTGATCCCTGCTAAATTAGTGTTTTTATGATTTAATCTTGTCAGGGATGCAATTGGACAAAAACAAGCTAAAAGGGGCCAAACTGAAACACAATTATTGAAATAGGCCAAATCAAAAAAATAAAGGAAACCAAGGACACATCAAATATTTTGACTTTGTAAAAGCTAAAAATAGGAAAGTCTTATTTTACTTTATTTTATTTTATTTATTTTTATTTTATTTTTGATTTTATATTAAATTATTTTAGGCTAAATTTAGTAAACCCCATGTATATAAATAGGGGTTTTATGTTCTTAAGAAATCATCCATTAATTTTGTATTCCTACATTAATTTGGAATAGAATTGTTCTTTCTTTTTCTTTGAAATTGACGTGAGCTACTGCTATTTTCATTGGCATTTTGCTTCCTTTTATAAATAGGGCTAATTGTCTTTCAAGTCTTTCCATTCCCCAATTTCTTCCATTATCCTTAACCTACCTTACAAAACATACAAAGCATGAATAATTTCATGTTTCACTAAATTTCATCTTAGCCTTGGGCCGGTGTTCTTTCTAGTCGGGAATCGTGATATATGAATTCATGTTAAAAATCCGTCCAATCGGTATTCATTTTTTCCTAAGTATCGGGATAGACCAATCATCCCTTAAAGTTAAATTTGATTTCACGTCAAAGTACACGTTAGGTTGGAGTTGTCTTTGCTTACAGTTGGAGATTCGAGTCAACAGTGTTGTATTCGGATTTTCAAGAACAAATCAAGGAAGAAGTGATCGGGTTTAAACGATCCAAGCGGTTGAGGCCGTTGATTCGAGTTGGGTTTTTCAGAATGCAAGGCAGTCGAAATCTTGAGTTCGGAACACGTGTATCTCGGCTAGATAATCGGTAAGGGTTGGTTTGCAAGTCGTACCAGAACCAGCTATGAGAGGAAGAATTTGTGGTTAGGACGTTCTTAACTGTTATAACTAGCTTATCGTTTGGAGAAGAAGATTAATTTTCAAGGATCGATTCTTGATATGAAATTTTCCGAATCTAAGACTAAGACTTATTTTATCTGTTTACACAAGTCCGAATTTATTTCCAGTTTACATTTATTTTCAATAGTATTCAATAGTTTATTTAAACTAATTAGATTATTTTACTTTCTTAAATATTCTTAAACTCCCCCGATTTAATTATTTATTTTTGTTGCAGGTAAGTTTGGAGTCGTGGGCTCTCACTAACTCGTAGAAAGCCATTCGTTAAGCGACCAAGCAATATGTGTCAGTGTATTCTTTATGTACCCCGATACCTATTGGGTAGCAAATCTCTGCACTCTCGTAGTAAATTATCCTTTCCTCGATGAACTGATGAACTCAAGTCCAGGCTGGGAACAAAAATACCACGAGATGTGGAGTGTGATAAAATAATTTCTCTCTCCAAGCTAGGAGGTTAAAGAGCTGTATTAATAGCTGCTTTAAGTTAAGTCTTAGCTCTTTAGGAGCGACCAATAAGTGTAAACATCCGAAGGCGATTAATGGTTATTAGTCGTATCATTTTCACCTTAGCTGATAACTTTGCTTCGCCACTTATGCTAGCCGAAAGAAAGGTCTATGAAAGCTGTATTAAGTTAACGCGACGATTATTCTGTTCATAAGTGAACGCAGAAGTTGATTACGATATCTAATCCCTGTAGACTCGACCCTACTACCACTCTTTACTCCTATTTAGAGTTAATTTAGTAAGAATTATTTTTTGTGGTTTTGACACCCATCAATTACTTCGATATAAGAGGGTCTTTAACATACATTTCGACTTATTCAAGCAAATTTTAAGTAAAAATAACATTAATACAAAGAGGAATCGTATTTTAAGCTCTTTTCAAGTTTTCAACTTCCGACACTAAGACATTAATTAATCAACTAAGTACCAATTTTGGGGCGTTATCGGGGTGCTAATCATTCATCGTATGTAACCGACTCCTAACCAATTTTATGGATTTTGTAGACCGAAAAACATTTTTTTAATAAATCAAACTGTTTATTAAGACGATCGAATTACGAGGTGATCCGATTGCACCTCATAAAAAAGATTGGTGGCGACTCCCATTTTTCATTTTAAAAATAAAAGTTGATTTCAAAAAAATGGTTTCGACAGTTAAGATTGTGTTTAAATTGTTAGGTATTTTAATTATGAAGATGTATATGTTTGGTTGTAACTTAAATTGTTTTTGAATTGGTACAAAAGGTGCGATGTGAACTAAATTGTAAAGAAATGGTTATATGTGTTAAAGATGCTTGGGTGAACTTAGTAAAGATTAGGATACAATTGACATGCACGCTTGTATGAGATACATGATTGTATAGGATAAGTGATTGTATGGAGATCATTACAGATTATATAGGGATCCAACATTTGTTGCGGATCATCGAGTATTGCATGTCTCTACGGAGACTCTGGTGTGGTGGAAGGATGTATTATTATACGATTATACATATGATTGCCTACAAGCCTTGCACTTCGGTGCCCTGGTGTGGTATAGTTACTACTCGGACGAGCAATTTGGTGTGGTGTATTTACTTGTGTATCCAAATTAATTCACTAAAGTTCATCGGGCTAAATGGTTAAGGAAAAGTGAAAAATTGCAATAGAATGGTATGAGCTTGGGATTCAAATGGCTAGATGTTGAAATGATGATGAGAAAGGCATTGAAATGTTGATTTAAGTGAATTGAAATGTTATATGTTTTAATTACTATATGATATGGTTATATGTTAAACTCACCTTGTTGTTATGTGATTTGCCATGTTTAGGCAAACTTTTCCAAGCTAAGTAGCTTGTTTGTTTAGTTGCAAGCTAAGATAAGTTTTTGTTTAATGCCTATGAACTTACTAAGCATTGTATATCTTTACCCCATTTTTCCCTTTTCCTTGTAAATCATCATCTTATGGATCGTGTCAAGCCAGATTGACATAGAAACTCACACTCCACATTTTTGATAGCTTTTTAATCATTTTAAGTCAAGTATTGTGGCATGTATATAAGTGACTTAGTACATATCTGAAAGTTGTTTTGATGCATGGTGTTGAAAGGCATGATTTGGTAATGGTTGATGCATAGTTAGAATGACTTCTTTTGTTTAACATGTTTTAAAGTATGGTATATGAAAATGGTCAAAATAGATTTGAAATGGCATGTCTCAAGTTGATTTGGTATTGGTATAACTTAATGTTTGAATGATTGGTTGTTATGCCCTAATGGCATGAAACTGTTAAGGTTTGATTGATGTTTAAGTGAATAATATTTTATTGATGGTTGAACATGAATGTTTAAACTTGTTGAGTGTGGTTTAGGTATGTTTTGGACCAATTGAAACTAGTCTTTGATGCATATATTGAATAGGCAGGATGAAACGCTTGGAATAGGTACCAAATGGCTCCATTTTGTATCCCATTTTTAGCATCAGATAGTACCTGGAGCACCAACTCTGGCACCCCATAATTTTACCTTTGTTTTGCTAGCTCTTGTTCTTACCCAACCTTATACTTCATCAACCCAATCATGGGCGGAGCCACATATAAGATTGTGAGGTCAATTGAACCCACAAAGGAAAAGTAAAAAAATAATAATTACAAAATAAATTATATAATTCATGAATTGACCCCTAAAAAAAATTGAAAATAATCCCACAAAAAAATTGACTTCACAAATAATTTGAAAAAGAACTACAAAAATATTTGAAAATGAATTATTTTATAAAACAAATTATTTTATAAAAAGTTTAAATGAATTCTTCTCCACTACTAAAACCCCAAATTTCCTAATTCTTTTATTTTCCTTCAACACTCATCACTTTTCCCAAATTTCTATTTATTCTCTCTTACATACTCACTAAATTTTTTACAAGATATGTAATCAATCTTTTAGTACTTTCAAGTAGGTCTCCCTTATTTGGTAACAACTCTTCTTTTCTTTTTCAAGCATTATTGATTAATCTCTAGAAAATTAGGGTTGTGTTGACCCCTAAGAAATTAGGATTGCGATTTTTCTAGTGATTAAGATCTTTTATGCAAGATTTAGTTTTTTTATTTATTAAATGATTTTGGGATATTGATTTTATATGAGACCTTGACTAGGTAATAATTTTTAGAAGTTGATTAATACAAATCATTGAAAAAAATTAGGATTGATTGTATTTATAATATCAAATTTCTTGAGTATTAATTAAAAAAATTAATATTTTTATTTAGAAATAGTTGTTATACAATTATTGTGAATCTTGTGTTTAAAAATTGACATATTGTATTATGATGACATTAAAAATTACTTGAATTGAATGAGGATTTGTGTGAAGATGATGTAGGATGACAATTGCTACTCTCCAAATTGAGTTTCCATTTTGGTGCCCCCATCATGTACCGCTGAAACCTGAAAAACACAAAACATTCTTTTGTGTAATTCCAGGGATTAAAATATAATAAAAATGTATAATAATACCTTATTTATTTATTAAACTTTACAAGCTACTGTTTGATTACATCACATGTGTTGTAATCATTATTATGGTAAAATATTGATTATGAAGATGAAATATTTATTTGTAAACACTACAGATAATAAATTGGCTTTACATTTGAAGTGCAAGTTTGCTAAAAATTACGAGACCAACTTTAAATTAGTGAAAGTGATACTTGTTGATGCGGATTTTCATCATTCTTTTTAAGATATTTTCAGAGCCAATTGTATTGTATTCTATTTTATTATTTTTTTTAAAAGTACAAGTAAATTAATACATTAGTTCAAACAAATATGGTGGTTTTACTATTAAATGCATTTTCAAGTTACATTACAGATAAATTTATCAAAATATATTTATTTTACAATCACGTATAAATTTTTACATAAATAAATATAAACTTGAACTAGTATCGGTGGTAGAGACCAGAATAATTAATTTTATTTATTTTCTTTCTTCTCAAATTTTCTTGCCTTTCACTTTTTATTTTTTAAATAAACTAAGTAGAAGGATAGAATGAAATATAAACGAGTAGTGGAAAGGTTACAATCATAACATTCCGAGTTGATGCAAGACGTCAAAATGTAGACCAAATGAGTAAAGTGGAAGCAACTTTCGAAATTGAGTTCATGTCGTTGCCTTGATAGAAGTAACAATGAGTTAGAATTATTATTATA
Organism: Gossypium hirsutum; assembly: GCF_007990345.1. Classification (NCBI taxonomy): domain Eukaryota; kingdom Viridiplantae; phylum Streptophyta; class Magnoliopsida; order Malvales; family Malvaceae; genus Gossypium; species Gossypium hirsutum. Next base: position 11,878,836 of record NC_053433.1, read on the forward strand.
GCACTTCAATTATGGCGTACAAATTTATACTTCACACATGCTCTAGTTCGGCAGCTAAGAAACACGGACATAGACATATATATTCTTTTATCAAACATTATTTTTTAATATAATTAAAAATAATTCTTATCGGTCGAGTCTTAATTCGATTGATCTTTTCATTGTTGTTAATGCAGGAGGAAATAGATTCTAGTACGTTGAAGCATATTATACTCTATTTAAGGGTTGAGAAAAGACTAGTTATGAGTAATTTTAAGCATTGTATTAAAAAAAACAGAGGCATGATAAAAACATATAATAAGATTAATGAACCACCCGCTATTAGCGGTAACCACACATATATGATAAAATTGAAACTAGAATCCAGCACGTTTTGCTTTGTTTGATTTAATTTTTTATTTTTTCTAAAGTTTCATTTGTGTTCAATATTATTGTTATTATAACCGTTAGCATGACCCGAGTTTAAACACACTTAGAAATGTATTATTGTACAGAAAAAATCCTGGTTGATTTTCTTCTTCCTTCGTTGAAGTTTCTTCGGAGTATTAATGATTTTCTTCCTTCCTTTTTCCTAAGAATCTAATGATAAAAGCGATATATATCCAACATGTTTTAACAAGAAACGTCCATATGAACCTTAAGATTGAGTATTTTATCATCGTTTTGGAAAGGAATTAAGTTCCTTGGATGATCTTAGATTTTGCTGATCTTCCATTGTTGGATGAGTATATAGTTTCAGACTAACCTCTCCATTAGAGTACGAAAGTTAAATCGCAAAACTGTAGATCATAGCCAAAAACTAAAAGTGGTATGCATATGTAGCGTAGCTACCTATGCAAAAAGAAAGTTGATCCCCGTAGACGGGCGGTGGCACCTAGGGTTTGCATATGCCATTTTCAAAATGGACCACAGATTAATGATCTTTTGCCAAATTCATCCATCTATGATTATAAATCTAGTAAATTTCACTTGTTCACCATTATGTTTATGTTTTCCCTCATTTATTAACACACTTTACATTTTCTTTTTTCCTTTCATTTTTTTGCCATTTGTCATCACCACGTGATTCAGTACTCAATTATTTAAAGCAAAACTACAAATTAAAATGCAAACATACATCTTTATAAATTGTGAAGCTGTTTGCTTTTTCACCCCAAGTTGTATCTTTAGACAATTAAAAGTAACCAAACTGGTTGTACCCTTGGTAAAGCCACCTTCATAGTTGAGATTATGTACAAATATCCTACTAGCTACTTCCACATTTTAAAGACATAGTTCCTCAGCTTCTGTCTCTCCCTCTATCTCGTACACATACAAGCATAAAAAATAACATTGAACAACAATATGGTAAAATCAAAGAAGTTCAGAGGTGTCAGGCAACGGCAGTGGGGCTCTTGGGTCTCAGAGATCCGCCACCCTTTGCTGTATTCTCAATAAATTAGCTTTCTGCAGCCATTTGTATATATATATGTGTGTGTGTGTGTGCATGTGTTTTCTTCATATTCTCTTACAATTATCAACTTTTATATGATATGCTTCTTGTTCCTGCATATCTCCACACCTAGTGCAGCATTTCCAAATTGACTAACTACATGAATTAATATCCATTTCTATTTTAGTTCCATGCATGCATGTAATGATTAATTATGATTGAAACTATTCATATAATTAGTTAGTTGTAACTTATATATATGTAAGAGTAGTGGATGCTGATGTAGTGGATGCTGATTTCAATATAATTTGTGATAGGAAAAGAAGGGTTTGGCTTGGGACATTCGAAACAGCCGAAGAGGCAGCTCGAGCTTATGATGAGGCAGCCATTTTGATGAGCGGACGTAGCGCCAAAACAAACTTCCCAGTGCCCAAAAACCAAACAGGAGATGAGAATACCACGACTTGCAATTCCCTTTCTTCAATCCTCAGTGAAAAGCTTCGCAAATGTTGCAAAACTCCATCTCCTTCCCTTACCTGTTTAAGGCTTGACACTGAGAATGCTCACATCGGGGTGTGGCAAAAGAGAGCAGGGAGTCGATCAGATTCATGCTGGGTAATGACGGTTGAGCTAGGGAAGAAAAATGGGGAAGTAACTGAGACTAATAAAATGCCGGCTTCAGATGAACCCATCACCAACAAAATGGTGAGACAGGAGGTTACTGATAATGGGTTAGACGAGGAAGAAAAGGCAGCATTGCAGATGATAGAAGAGCTTCTCAATAGGAATTGATCCTCATCAAAATCGGATCTTCCAAATTGCATATGTTAAGTGCTTGTGAATGTAGTTGTGTTTATTATTGTGCTTTATGAATTTATATTTAATGCGTTGACAATAAAATTTAATATATTTGTTTTCAATTGTTGACACCATTTTTCGGATGAAAAACGGGGTCGACTTGGGTTTTGAAAATAAAAAAACGGGAGTCGCCACCGATCTTTTTAGATGAGGTGTGATCGGGTCACCTCGAAAAGTGGTTGTTTTTAATAAACGGTTTGATTTTATTAAAACAACAAGTTTGGTCCACGAAATTCAAAAAAACGGGTTCGGGAGTCGGTTACGCACGAGGAAGGATTAGCACCCTCGATACGCCCAAAATTGGTACCTAGTTGATTACTTAATGTCTTAATGTCAAAAATTGAGAACCTTGAAGAATTTTAAAAATATGATCCTTGTATTAAAACGTTGAAAATTTTCAGGAAAAAGGGGCATATTTCACGTTATTCGAGAAGGAGAATCATATCCAGTGAGTTAGGACACAATGTCTCGAATTTTCGATACGCGGATGAGAAAGTTTATTTAAGAAATTTTGGCCATCTCGAATTTAAAAATGAGATCATAACCAGTAAGTTAGGACGCGACCCCTTTTCTTAAATTTCGAGATCATTTAAAATTTGAGTTCAAAAGATTCGTACATTTAGATTTATCGTGAAAATCGAAACCCAGTAAGTTAGGGTACGACCTTCTCGAATCTAAACACGAAATATTATTTATTCAAAACCAATTTTGTTAAATCGAGTATAATAAAAAAAAACACGAAAACAGTAACAAAAAATACGAAAGCAAATTACATTTTTTATGCATGGTAAAACCATAATGAATATGAAAGTATAAAAAGTATAAAAAATACGAGCAATAGCAATCAAAATAAAATAAATAAAAGAACAAACCAACAACTCACAAAATAACAAATGTATAAGCAAATAAAAATAAAACATTCTCTTAAAATAATCATGAGAACTTAAATAAATAAGTAAATAACAAAAAGATTAAAATTATAAAATATAAAAGTATATATATAATAAAGCAATGTAAATATGTACATATGTATTTTAGAAATATAAAACCAAAGATAAATATGTATGTATGTATATACACGAGTAAAAAAATCTATTTATATAGATATATTCATTATATACATGTAACAAAGTTTGAAAAATAAGAAAGATATAAATAATATCAATATAATATAAATATAGTAATATCAATATAAAAACAAATATCTTTGATATTAAAATAAGTTAATATAAATAACATATAACAACAGTAATACACATAATAATAACCATGATAGTATCAAATTTATTAACATTATTAATAAAATAACTAAAATAAATAAACAAATCGACTAAACTGAATTTAGAAACAAAACATGGGGTCTAAAGTGCAAATAAATAGAAAAGGGCTCCCATGGACCACAATAAAATGCGCTGCAAGAGCAAGGGACCGATTGGGAGAATATCCCCAACTTCTAGCCCGTCATTTCATTCAGGACCGAATTGAAATAAACGCAAAAGCTGCGGGGCCAAATTAATAAATGCCAACAAAAGGGTGAAAGGATTAAATTGAAGACAAGCATAAAAGCGGAGGACCTGGGTTGCAAATAGCCCCTTTGATAGAAAACACGCGGATCCTTGGCAGGCGGGTCGGGTGGATCGGGTCAAAGCCAAAACGACGCCGTTTTGGTACCTAAGAAGGCTGCCCAAAACGACGTCGTTTTGGAAGCCTATTTAAGTCAGTTTTTTAAAAAAAAATTTCATTCTTCTTCTTCTTTTCAGAAAAAGATTTCAAAAACACTCTTCCCTCTCCTTCTTCTCCGGTCAAGGGCCTGGGCAAGAGCCACCGTGCCGACCACCGGTCGCCAGCGCCGGCGCCGCCGTACACGGCGGCAGGGAGACCAAAAGTCTCCCATTTTTCTCTCTGATGCCTCTCCTCGACCTCCTGAACGCTCCGGTGACGGCAAAAAAGGTAAAAAATGCCTCCTTTTTTATTTTTGTTTCGAAATAAAATAAAATAAACGGAAAAGAAAAAAAAACAACCTTTTTTATTTCTGTTTTCTTCAAATCTTGCAAAGAGTTACAAAAAGGGATCTCTTTTTTTTTGCAAAAGACCAGATCGATTCCCCCCCTTTACATTTCGGTTTGAATGGCTTATATAGCCATTTACAACTTTCTCTTTTTTTCATCCATTATGCTGTCATTTCTCTTCTTTTTCTTTGCTGTTGTTGCTGCTTTTTTGCTTGTTTGCAGGTGAGCAGTTGGGCGATGGGACGTGCGCGGCGCAAGTGGCAGAGCAGGTGGACGAAAGCCCTAGGTGCGGCGCACCTAGGGTTGCTGCTGTTTCTCTTTTTTCTTTTTTGCAAATGGGCTAGGGTTAGGTAAATTGGTGTTGGGCCTGCTGGTTGTAATTGGGTTTGGGTTAATTGGGCCAGGTCTAGGCTTGTCTAGTTTGTAATTGGTTTTGAGTTTAGGTTTAGGTGGGTTTGGTCCCGGGCAAAATGGCCTGTAACAGCTGCCCCTCTTTGCTCGTTGTCGTGTAACGAGAACAGAGCAAAGACCAAGAAAGGCCAATTTTGCCCGGTCTTGCCGAATCTTGACTTCTTCTAGTGCTTCTTTTTCTTCAAATAGCCTCCTTCCAGTCCACTATGTCTTGTTGCTTCGATCCACTCCACTGCACTTCAGAGTGTTCTGACTTGCAGCTTCAATCTTCTTCGCAACAACTTTAAGAGGACGATATTTGTGGTTTTAGTCTGCTCCACTGCTACGTCAGGGAGATAAGACTTGATGCGATCTGCTCTACTGCAACTTCAGAGGTATAGGTATTGGCGCTTCGACCCACTCCGCAATGTCGGGGAGATAGAATTACTGGCTTCAATGTACCCCACTGTAACCACAGGGAGGTAAATCCTGATGCGATCTACTCTACTATAATTTCAGAGAGATAAGATCCTTTGTTTTAATCCGCTCCACTGTAATCTCAGGGAGATAGGATTACTATCTTTGATCTGCTCTTCTGTAATATCAGGGAGATCAGATCTGCAATTCTTCAACCAGCTCCACTGTAATCGATGGATGCAAGGCTTTGTTTTCGATCTGCTTCGCTATTAATGTAGGAAGGCAAGATCTGCTTCTTTAACCAGCTCCACTACAACCGAGAGAGGTAAGGTTTGTGTCTTCGACCTGCTTCACTGTCAATGCAGGAAGGCAAGATCTTTTGTCTTCAACCAGCTCCATCACAACCGAAAGAGGCACGGTTTGTGTCTTCGCTTCCATCTATTCTACTACAACTTTAGGGGAATAAGATTAGACATGATAAGAATCACTATCTTCTGTCCGCTCCGCTACAACTTTAAGGAGACACGCCTTATTGTTTTCAGTCCGTTCCACTGCATCTTCAGGGAAATAAGACCTGATGCGATCTACTCTGCTGTAACCTCAGAGAGATAAGATCCTTTATTTTAATCCGCTCCACTGTAACTTCAGGGAGATAGGATAGTGTTTTCGATCTGCTCCGCTGTAATCTCAGGGAGATAAGATCTCTGGCTTTAATCTGCTCCACTGTAACCTCAGGGAGATAAGATCCGAAATTCTTTGGTCTATTCCACTGTAATCTCAGGGAGATAAGACCTGACGTGATCTTCTCTACTGTAACTTCAGAGAGATAAGATCCTTTAATCCGCTCCATTGTAATCTCAAGGAGATAGGATTACTATCTCTGATCTGCTCCGCTGTAATCTCAGGGAGATAAGATCCGAATCTTTAACCAGCTCCACTGTAACCAATGAAGGCAAAGCTTGTTTTCGATCTGCTTCGCTGTTAACGCAGGAAGGCAAGATCTGCTGTCTTCACTGATCTGTTCTCTAGGGAACGTGACCTGTATAATGAACCTAATTATGCCTAATGATTAGGATGGCATGATCAAAATGAATCAAATACTCCCAACTAGATGTGAAGGAATAACATTCAAAATGTCATGAAAATGATTCCTTAATGCTTAGTTTATCATCACACAAAAGCTTATTAAGGCTTTATCACTGACGTACTACAACGCCTTTTTGCTCGTCTGGTATATCCAAAGAAACACTTAATCTAGTTGCCCCCCACTATAAACCTTAAAGTTTAATCTATTAGGGCACAAAATTTGTACCATCATTCTCCCTCTACAATCCAAGGGTAGAAATATGGTTTTTCCTCAATCCTCTTTTATCACAATTCAAGGATATAGGATCTTAATCTTTCTGGTCCCCCTTTTACACCATTTCCAGGGTGTCGTTTCAAAGACTCATGCACAAATAAAGGCTCTCTTCTCCGAGGTAACCTCTTCCTATTGCCTAGTGATCATTGCTTGCTTGTTTATTTAAGCTTTTTCATCGACACGACATCTTGTCATTTTGTTCAATCAATGCATTTGTCAACAAAATCCAAAGAGAAAGTCTAAACTTAGACTCTTCCTTCTCAAATTTCCAACCTTCAAATTTGGCATGTTCTAAACAATAGTCCTGTTTCAGGTTCCTGTATTATTTAAAAACTTTTCAGAGTAATATGCAAAACGTCCTTTGTGAAAGTTTTATTAGTCCATTAATCATTATTCCAATGCTTGCAAAAAGGTCATAACAATGGATAAGAATAAAGTTGGTTCTGAGCATAGCTCGAAAGAACAAATTATCGAAAATAGTGAAGAAGGACGACAAAAGAATTAATTGGGAATGTATATCTTGGAAAGAAAGAAAAGTATTCCAAGAATAACAAATAACATGAGAATTGGGTGCCCCAGATATCACAGCTTGAACTTCTCTATACAAACTTTCTGAAGACCCTTTTGAGTTGGACATGTGTTTAGGAGATCTACAATGCTCTGTCGATGCCCCAAGATGTCGCCTATCCTTTCCTGTTGATTCAGGCATGGCAAGATCAACACATGCCTCAATATGAACAAAACTTGAGCAGCTTATATCACCTCATGCCCCATTTTGATCAGTATTTGAGCCGCCCTTTTCGGGCTTTCAGCTCAGATCCCCTTTGGCCTAAGGCGCCCTTTGCGGGTTTTCCCCTTAGCCTCTCCATTTCTACTTTTTCATTTTTCATTTTTCATCTTCTTCTTCTTCTTTTTTTTTTTTGAATCAAAGTGCCCTTTTGCAGGTTTTCACCTTGGTCCTTCCTTCTTCTTTAAACGAAGTGTTTCTGGATCCGAGTTTATAGGATTAGTAATCTCACTCAGGATCAGTGCTCTTCTAGAAATGGTCTTCTTTACAACATAGGGACTTTCCTAGTTTGGCATTCATTTCCCTTTAGAATCCTTTCGTTAAGGAAGAATCTTTTTCAACATCCAGCCCTCTTGTGGAATTCTCTGAGACGAGCATGTTTATTATGGGCTCATATTATTTATTTATGGTACATCTGACCCTGATGAATAGCTTTTAACCCTTTTCCTAGGGCCAACTGATCACATTGCGATTGGATCCCTTCAACAAGCAACGAGGGGATTTTAATAGGTAGAACTACCTCAATCCTGTAAACCAAAAAGAGAAGTGTTGCCCCAATACCGATGTTCGACAAACAATGAGGGTAAATGGTAATTTCTCACATTGATCCTCGTAAGTCTCAGTCATTTTCCTTCAATTTTTGATGTTCAACTCTAGGAACTTCAGTGACGAATCGTGGTGTCCACTTCTGAGCTAATTTGAGACTTCAGCTATCGTGCTATTGTTTAACCTCAATGCATTCTCCAATACTCTCTTCTCTGAAATTCTGTATCGGTATACGATGCCTTTAGCTCATGAAGTAGCCTCTCAAAATGAAACAATGCCCATTAGAAGTCTTCGAGAATGGTGACGTCCATGCCCCATTGTGCTCAAAATTTGAGTCGTCCTTTTTCGGGTTTTCAACTCAGATCCACCTTTGGTCAAAGCGCCCTTTGCGGGTTTTCGCCTTGGCCTCTCCTTTTTCTTTTTTCCTATTTTGACTTTGATTTTTTTTGATTTTTTGATTTTTTGAATTCATGAGATTAGGCAAGTTTTGGTCATGCTTTTCGACCAGAATCAATGTTATTCTAAAGTCTTCCACATAAGATCTTCCACTTTCATCTTGTATGTGAGAAACCTTCTTTGGTACCAGATTTCTTTCATAGAGCCCTTTTGGGACGCAACTACGACAGAAAAATTTGGATCTTCCTCTTTAATCAGGATAAAATCCAACAACATCCTGAAGGGATGGAAACTCAACTTCAAATGGGTAAAGCTATGCTGACTCAACGAGAGAGGCATTGCCCCGGCAAAGAATTGCATCGTTCGCACTGTAAATTTCTGACATCGTGCTGTTGTGCAGGTTTTATTATAAGAATCGAGGCATACCCTGGTATGATCATACAAAGACATCTTTGAATTTTTCGTCTCTGTAGGCAGGTCAATTCTAGTCTTCATCAAGCTCACAATTTCTAATGATTCACTGAGAGGTAGGATCTGTTTATCCTTTTGTTCTACCATCCTCAACAAGTTTGGAGATAAGCTACGATCTGTGTCATCTTCAAAGTCGTGAGATCCCTCTAAACACATATCTCGCTCAAAAAGGAGGTTCTAAGTCTGTAGCAGTGTCATTCATGTCGTTGATATCCAGGGACCTATTGTAGGTACAAAATAATATATAAAGAATGTATGAATTTAAGAATAATTATCTGCACAGTATGATTATGAATGAATGAAAGAATGATTTGGATGGAAGAATAAAAGAATAATCAATGAAAAAATATTAGTTCAAAAGATCGCAAAGATGCATTCCATTAAAATAATGACGTTCAGACATAAGCCTTTTTCACGAAAGACTTCTTGTTGCTCTAGGCTGAAAGCAACAAGTGTGTTTTGAATATTACTCTGAGTAAGCTCTAAATACTACAAAGGTTTCTTTAGAACACTCCCAGGTTTATAAGGGCGAACATCTAATAAGGTCCCTTCTTCAGTTGCTTGTGCGTTGCATTCACCCCACTCGTCAATTATGATTGGGTAATGGATTTTCCGCAGTGGAGGAATCATCAAATTTAACGATGCCCATACTGATAAGCCTTTCAACCAGTTTCTTAAAGGCAATGCAGTTTTCTATGGAATGCCCCGTATTTCTCGCATGATACTCGCATTGTGCATTCGCATCGTGCCATTTGGGGTACGGAGGCTGTGGAGGTTTCGTGTAGAGAGGGGCGACAATACGTGCGTTGAATAAGCTTTGATACAACTCCTTATATGACATCGGAATTGGCGTGAATTGAAGGTTCTCAGTGCCTTGCTTCACATACGATTCTTGTCTAGATGAACCTTGCTGACTAGTAATCACCTTTCTTGGCTGTGCAATCGATTTGTTGTAGGTGTTCACATTGCTTACCTCATTTTCCTTCTTCTTTAAGTCTGACCTCCTATTATTTTCTCCAGCATCAATCTTTCCACTTCTCATGGCACTTTCAATCATTTCACCGCTCATGACTATGTCTGAAAAACTCTTCGAAGCACTTCCTAACATATGGGTGATGAACGGGGCCTTCAATGTGTTGATGAAGAGCATCGTCATTTCTTTCTCTAGGAGTGGCGGCTGAACTTGGATAGCGACCTCCCTCCACCTTTGTGCGTATTGCCTAAAACTTTCATTAGGCTTTTTCTCCATATTTTGAAGGGTAATTCTGTCAAGGACCATATCAGCTACATGACTGTATTGTTTCATAAAGGCTTGTGCTAAATCCCTCCAAGAACTAATCTGGATACGCGTCAATTGATTGTACCACTTAGACGCTGCCCCTGTGAGGCTATCTTGAAAGCAGTGTATGAGCAGTTGGTCGTTGTTGACGTATCCGGCCATACGCCTACAGAACATAGTAATATGAGCTTCTGGGCAGCTGGTCCCATTATATTTCTCGAATTCCGGCATCTTAAATTTATAAGGAAGCACCAAATCCGGAACTAAACTCAGATCTTTCGCATCCATTCCACGATAGCCGTCGATACTTTCTATCGCCCTAAACTTCTCTTCAATCCATTTCCATTTCTCCTCAAACTGCTTTGGTAACTCCTCCTTTATCTTGTCTTTCTCCGCTACTTCATCGAAGTCCGGGACAACCAGATTATCGTCAGGACTAGAACCAGATCTGACCTGAAGGTTCTTCGGTATTGAAGCGTCACCTTGAAAGTGTTGAGGCCTAATTGAAACAGAAGATCTTCGTGGATGTGGTTCAATCTGAATTTGCGCTTGGGGAGGCGTGTATCCTGGAGAAAAAAGTGGCTCATCATTGTTTCCTTCTTCATCGCAAACCACAGGATTTTTCCTTTTATCCACTCCCTTGGTTATTAATTGCGTCAATTTAGTCATTAGTTCATCCTGAGACTCCTTCATCTTTTGTGCCATGTCTTTCTGGATCTTTTCCATATGTTCTTTCATTTGCACCTGTAACTGGTCTTGCATCTCTTTTTGCGTTTGCTCCAGTTTCTCTAATCTTTGATCCATTTTTTTGGCTTTGCGACGAGTACCGTAAGGATGTTTGGTTGATTGGTTTTCCAGATTAGCTGGGATAATTTTACATAATTAGGGTCACTTCGTGAAAATCTAATGCATATGATGCAATGTAATGCAAATGCATGAAATGAATGCCTAAAGAGACGTTGATTCTGATTCAATTACACTTAGGAAACTTTTCTAGAAAGTAAATTTCCTTACATAAAACGGATACATGTACGACCTCACCCTCATATTCCAAGAAACAACATCGATTTTTTCTTCATCCGCATGTTTGAGGTAATCTCACCAATAGATGCCATTGCTAGCTCATTTTCTTGATCTTGGTCGCGATCCATCATCTGCCCATCTTCATAAGGCTCGTCAGCTTGTTGAAGGCTTTTGGACAATCGTCTCGAATCCCCAGGCCACCAAGCAAGGTCACGAACTCTTCCATCGCCATTCTTGTGTTTCTCAGAATATGTTTGGGAAGTCGTATTGTTTTCCACTTTATCAAGGAATTCGTATTCCATGACAAGCTTTCTAATTTAGTAATTGGATTTGAATCCATATCTCTTTCCTAAGATGCAAATGCAATGTAATGCAATCATAATCAAAACACAACGAGAAGGGTTAGTACAAAACATAAGCAAGCACAGAAAACAAAAAGTACCTAATCGGGTAGATACTAGGGGTTTGGAGTGGCTCTACCTAGGTTAAGTTCCTAAGTCTACTATATGAGGGTTGGTTCTAAAGTAAGGGTACCCGAACCAGCAGATTCCTCGATCCTCACCCATTATAGGCTCATACGGACTGAGTTCAGTTCAGGGGAATACATTTCCCTATGGCCATGCGTAGATGAAAATCTCACGAAGACATAGGTACGGATGTATCCCGAAAGCGATTCACTATCCCATGCGGAGGTGAAAACCTCACGAAGGCGTAGCTTCTCACTCCCACTTAAAAAGGGTGTGACCAACGGTCATGCAATGCAATGTGCAAAAATAAATCTGAACTTAAACACAGCAATTATGAATCACAATGACGAAGATCATAATAAAGATAAATAAAAATACAATGAAAGGATCGTATATTTAAACTAAGTTTTTGATTTTTTGACAAAAAGACAAAAAGTAATCAACTCATGGCTTGACTCTCGTGTTTCCTCCCCAGCGGAATCGCCAAGCTGTTGACACCATTTTTCGGATGAAAAACGGGGTCGACTTGGGTTTTGAAAATAAAAAAACGGGAGTCGCCACCGATCTTTTTAGATGAGGTGTGATCGGGTCACCTCGAAAAGTGGTTGTTTTTAATAAACGGTTTGATTTTATTAAAACAACAAGTTTGGTCCACGAAATTCAAAAAAACGGGTTCGGGAGTCGGTTACGCACGAGGAAGGATTAGCACCCTCGATACGCCCAAAATTGGTACCTAGTTGATTACTTAATGTCTTAATGTCAAAAATTGAGAACCTTGAAGAATTTTAAAAATATGATCCTTGTATTAAAACGTTGAAAATTTTCAGGAAAAAGGGGCATATTTCACGTTATTCGAGAAGGAGAATCATATCCAGTGAGTTAGGACACAATGTCTCGAATTTTCGATACGCGGATGAGAAAGTTTATTTAAGAAATTTTGGCCATCTCGAATTTAAAAATGAGATCATAACCAGTAAGTTAGGACGCGACCCCTTTTCTTAAATTTCGAGATCATTTAAAATTTGAGTTCAAAAGATTCGTACATTTAGATTTATCGTGAAAATCGAAACCCAGTAAGTTAGGGTACGACCTTCTCGAATCTAAACACGAAATATTATTTATTCAAAACCAATTTTGTTAAATCGAGTATAATAAAAAAAACACGAAAACCGTAACAAAAAATACGAAAGCAAATTACATTTTTTATGCATGGTAAAACCATAATGAATATGAAAGTATAAAAAGTATAAAAAATACGAGCAATAGCAATCAAAATAAAATAAATAAAAGAACAAACCAACAACTCACAAAATAACAAATGTATAAGCAAATAAAAATAAAACATTCTCTTAAAATAATCATGAGAACTTAAATAAATAAGTAAATAACAAAAAGATTAAAATTATAAAATATAAAAGTATATATATAATAAAGCAATGTAAATATGTACATATGTATTTTAGAAATATAAAACCAAAGATAAATATGTATGTATGTATATACACGAGTAAAAAAATCTATTTATATAGATATATTCATTATATACATGTAACAAAGTTTGAAAAATAAGAAAGATATAAATAATATCAATATAATATAAATATAGTAATATCAATATAAAAACAAATATCTTTGATATTAAAATAAGTTAATATAAATAACATATAACAACAGTAATACACATAATAATAACCATGATAGTATCAAATTTATTAACATTATTAATAAAATAACTAAAATAAATAAACAAATCGACTAAACTGAATTTAGAAACAAAACATGGGGTCTAAAGTGCAAATAAATAGAAAAGGGCTCCCATGGACCACAATAAAATGCGCTGCAAGAGCAAGGGACCGATTGGGAGAATATCCCCAACTTCTAGCCCGTCATTTCATTCAGGACCGAATTGAAATAAACGCAAAAGCTGCGGGGCCAAATTAATAAATGCCAACAAAAGGGTGAAAGGATTAAATTGAAGACAAGCATAAAAGCGGAGGACCTGGGTTGCAAATAGCCCCTTTGATAGAAAACACGCGGATCCTTGGCAGGCGGGTCGGGTGGATCGGGTCAAAGCCAAAACGACGCCGTTTTGGTACCTAAGAAGGCTGCCCAAAACGACGTCGTTTTGGAAGCCTATTTAAGTCAGTTTTTTAAAAAAAAATTTCATTCTTCTTCTTCTTTTCAGAAAAAGATTTCAAAAACACTCTCCCCTCTCCTTCTTCTCCGGTCAAGGGCCTGGGCAAGAGCCACCGTGCCGGCCACCGGTCGCCAGCGCCGGCGCCGCCGTGCACGGCGGCAGGGAGACCAAAAGTCTCCCCTTTTTCTCTCCGATGCCTCTCCTCGACCTCCTGAACGCTCCGGTGACGGCAAAAAGGTAAAAAATGCCTCCTTTTTTATTTTTGTTTCGAAATAAAATAAAATAAACGGAAAAGAAAAAAAAACACCCTTTTTTATTTCTGTTTTCTTCAAAAAAAACACCCTTTTTTATTTCTGTTTTCTTCAAATCTTGCAAAGAGTTACAAAAAGGGATCTCTTTTTTTTTTTGCAAAAGACCAGATCGATTCCCCCCCTTTACATTTCGGTTTGAATGGCTTATATAGCCATTTACAACTTTCTCTTTTTTTCATCCATTATGCTGTCATTTCTCTTCTTTTTCTTTGCTGTTGTTGCTGCTTTTTTGCTTGTTTGCAGGTGAGCAGTTGGGCGATGGGACGTGCGCGGCGCAAGTGGCAGAGCAGGTGGACGAAAGCCCTAGGTGCGGCGCACCTAGGGTTGCTGCTGTTTCTCTTTTTTCTTTTTTGCAAATGGGCTAGGGTTAGGTAAATTGGTGTTGGGCCTGCTGGTTGTAATTGGGTTTGGGTTAATTGGGCCAGGTCTAGGCTTGTCTAGTTTGTAATTGGTTTTGAGTTTAGGTTTAGGTGGGTTTGGGCCCGGGCAAAATGGCCTGTAACATCAATTATTTTAATACCGGTTTGTTTATTTCTATACTTTCTTTATTCCTATGTCATAATTATACCCATCATTGAAGGGGGTTTCAGGTCTGCTCTTAGGCCTGGTGATGATGGCCATGTTGTTATCTTTACTGAATGGTTTCTTTTTCTTTTTTTTTTTTGAATTCAACAGCCGATGTTCGTGTGGCTAAAACCTCCTTCAACTTGATGAAAGAAGCATTTAGTGCCAGTAGGGTTCATCTAATATCTTTAAGCTCTTGAAAGAGAAGAGCCTTCCTTCAATAGTAGACAAATTTGGTTTGATGCAGTTCACTTAACCGTATAACTTTGTTGGTGTATGACAGGGTGTGAGAGTTTGCCATGCCAGTATCTCGCTGAGGTTTACCATAATTAATCATAGCTCGCAAAGCATCAATAAAGTTCTGTAATTAGTTTTGGTTTTGAAGAAGGGAGAAGAGAGGAAAAAGAAAGTTAAAAGAAAAGAAAAAGAAAAAAGTACAGGGAGTTAACCATTTAGTCACCATAATGTAAAAATGTGATAAAATCAGTCATCATATAATAATTTTTTAAAATTTGATGACCGAAATATAATTTAAATTAATTTAAACTTTTATTTTGATTATTTAAATTTTTTTAAGAAATTTTGAATTTTTATATATCTTATAACTTTATATATACTTGACTTTTTTATAATTTATATGTTATAAAAAAATAAATTTTCAGAAATATATATTTAAATATTATTTTTATTTTTATAATTTTTAAATTATTTGATATAAATAAATACATTACAACTTTTATATGGTTTTTGTCGTACATTACAATAAATAACCAAATGTATGATTAGAATTAGAAACTAATAGGTACTAAATTACTAATCTTCCGTTTAAGCCAAACCAAAATTCATCCGACCCGACATCTGACCCGACCCGAACTAAACGCAAAATAAAGAAAGGAAAATGGAAAAGAAAACGGCGATTGACGACACAAAACAAAGCGGGAGAATTTAGCTGATCTCCGTCTCCCTGCCTCAAGAGAAAAAGGAAGTATCTGATAGAGGGAGATACATCGCCATGATTCTCGCGGTGTTATTCGCCAACTCTGAAGGCAACATCTTAGTTGAACGGTACGTCTGCCCCTCCATTTTCTCCCATCCCATCCCATCCCATCCCATCCTATGCTTTGATTTCTTTTGCTGATTTTTCCAACTATGCTCTTTATCGCTTCTAGTTTGTTGAATTATTTGAATCTGCTTTGTATAGATGTAGATCGTTAATGGGTTTTTTTTTATGGAAATCGAATAATTTTATTCTACTTTCTGGATGGGATTTGATTTGGTAGAAATTGGAAATGGATGATGTTTGGCAAACACATGATCTGTTGCGGCTGTTCATGATCTATGAAGCCGGATTTATAGTTATTAGTAGAAACGAAAAAGAATGATGATGAAATGAGATAGATTCAGGCAAATGATGTTGCTTTTGAGTTGATCATTCCACCATTTGCTAATGAAACCCTACTTTTTTTTTCTCCTCTTCTAATCATTCCTGGGAAACATATTTGGGAATCTGAGCCTAGATTAAACCTCTGATATTAAACTCAGGAAACAATGTAAGAGAATACTATCTATTGCAAAGTCCAACTGAGGTCCAAAGTCAAACCAACTTTAAGAAAGGACCATTGTTTCAAAGGTCTTGGAGACTGATCACAACTTTTCTTGTCATCCATATGTCAGTAGTAGAGGTGTGTGCTTAGAAAGAGTAGCCAAAGGAACATGACCTGGTTATGTTTCTTCAAAGAAGGTCTGAAGAAAAGTTAACAGAAAAAGAAGCATTTGATGACATCTCCTCATTAAGTGGTTGCTCTTAGGACTTTATCCATGGTTTTGTATTTTTCAGTCTCAAGAATCCTACTAATTATAGCTTCAGTCCTGTGAGAGTGAAGTAGTTTGAACTCATATAAATTATTATTTGTAATTGTTTCTTTCAATTTTGATCTGTTCTTTTGAGGAATATGCAGTCCAACTTTCAAATATTGATATTTTATTTCTTTTTCATAACATAATTGAGCATTACCTCAGGGATTATGTTTTATTGCAGCTTTAATGGAGTTCCAGCTGAGGAACGGCTGCATTGGAGATCTTTCCTAGTTAAACTGGGAGCAGATAATCTTAAAGGTGTTAAAAATGAAGAGCTGCTTGTTGCTTCTCACAAGTATGAATATCTTTCATCCATTTTACATTTCAGTATCTATCTTGTAGCTATAATGTATGTTTTCCGTCTCTAAATGCATTCTAGAATTATTCTGAGGAATGGATTCTGGAATGATTGGGAGGACTAAATCTGGCATAAATCAGGTCACACGGATTTTGCATCCTGTCAGCTGGCATTCAAATGATGTTTGGTATAACCTGGAAACTTGATTGAACCATGTGAAACGCTTGCATCTGCCATTAGCACAGAATTGATAGTTAATTGCTCAAGTCTTGCATGGACCGCAATGAGCACAGCATTCATTTTTAGTTCTTATGTAAATGTTTTAAACATGTAGCTAAAGTTTGTTAAGTTGCAGATAGTCTAAAGTATAAACAATGGTTCAACAGGCCTGATTCACTGGATTTCTTTCCCAAACTTCCATCTTTGCTCACGTGGCCTGGTAACTTTCATGAGTGGAAAAGCCATTTTGAGAGTAAAAAGAAACATAGTCTGTAGGATACGTTTTAAACTGGGCAATGGGTTCTTCTAATTCAAAATACAGCAGTAGCATAACCTTTTTGCTTCTGTCATGTTTTATTTTTTCCTACCCTGAAATTAAGTTAATTCCATGAGTTAATTCATCAGGGCCACAGGTTTCCTGTCTTTGTTGATTGTGGATGAATCTGTTTCCTAAACCTTAATTAAAGCCATCCTGAGATATCAGTTTAAATAACTGAACAAAAATGTTCTTTTATCAGGTCTGTTTACATTGTTTACACGGTGCTTGGAGATGTCAGTGTCTATGTTGTTGGCAAAGATGAGTATGATGAACTTGCATGTAAGTATATCTTGCCCTCTTTACATGTACAATCTTAGTTTGTGAGATTTAATAAAGCTACAAAACTTGAAACTTGACTAAAGTATGCAGTTTTCATGCTGTATGAGGTGAGAGAGCTTGAATGGTTCATAGGTTCTTTGAAAGAAATGTTCTGAATGATTTGATATTAAAAAGCACTGGCTTTTCTGTATTGTGACTTGCACATATCTCTCTGCTCTTAGTTACATAAGCTTCTCTGTGATGTTTAACATTGCTTGCTCATAGTGCGATCCATTCTTATGGTCTGTAAATTAAAATAAATATTGCTTCTTCTTCTTTTTTATCTTTTGAAATGTAATTTAGCACTCCATAGAATTAAAAAGAAAACAAAGTTAACACCGATAATTGTAGTGCATTTGAAAGGGAATCAAATATATCATCTAACATGGTGCATTAGGTTACATACTTGAATTTTATTACTGATTAACTTCCTGAATGGTTTTGCTCTAGTGGCAGAGGTGATCTTTGTTATAACCTCAGCTGTAAAGGATGTATGTGGGAAGCTACCAACAGAGCGCCTTTTTCTGGATAAATACGGAAGGATATGCTTGACTTTGGATGCAATTATTTGGAAGGTGAGATCACAAGTTGGTATTCTAACTATAGTTTTGGCATGCTTCCTTTTGATTAGAAGCTGTTGGTACTATTTGTTTTAATTTGACTTGCACCACGTCAATGAGGCTTAAGAAAACTAACTATGATCTTTCATCTGGCCATGATTATTAAAACGCTAGAATTAATGTAGCATGTGGCAACTCACTTTCTTGTGCTGCTTAAGCACATCTAATATCTCTGTGCCAGGAAACTGTGACTTTTTGTGTGATTGTCAATGAGCATCCTTTTGCATTTTCTTCGATGGATACTGCTGCTAACGTTTTGCCCCACCCCTTTTCTTAAATATTCTCAAGGGATATCTGGAGAACACAGATAAAGACAGGATCAGGAGATTAGTACGTTTAAAATCTCCAACCGAGTTTTAGGCTGAGAACACCCTACTGTCACAACCCATTTGGAGGCAGTAGATTCAGGGTCCTGTACTCAACTGAAAGGCATGGTATATCCTCTGCTGTAGTATGTATTTACTATGTGAGTATTGTGTAATATCATGCTTCCTATTCTGCATTACAGATATTTTTCAGTTCTGGGTTGGAGCTTGTGGAACTGTTAGATGGACATTGTGATATCCTCGCATTGATAGGATACCAGTGATTTTTTTTATTATTTGAAGTTGTGACTTAAGATCAGTTTGAAGACATAATTGTACTTTATTGTTATTTTCATGACCTTACTAACTTGAGAATATATATAACACAAATAATTTGGTATTGTGCTTTCCCTGTAACACATATGTACATAAATTGTTACGTTGTTTCAACTGGAATTATTTGACACCTGCATCTTCATGAAGTGCTTATGAAATGATACCAATTGGGATTTAGGACTTCTCTCTATCTATAGGTTTTTACTTTTTAGTATTTATGATATTTAATTTGAAATTGGAATTATCGAAAATCGCTAAGGTGATACATTTTTTTTTCTTTTTATTACTAATTGATAGAGTTGAAAATAGAAATTGATTGTTTAGTAAAATGGTGGGTGGGTAAAACAGATGAGCAAGTAAGAAAAGAAGAAATTAGGGGTAGAAATAAGATGTTTGTTTATTAAATTCAAAGAAATAAAAATAATAAAACTTCTGGTATAATAAATAAATAGACGCTAAAGTTATAATAATCTATAAATTTCAGATTAAAATTAAGATAATGATTATAGTATTTGATGTTTTAGATTCACTTCAATAAAAAGGTAAAAGTGAATATTTAATTTATGAAAAACAATTGGAAATAAGAATTGGGTCTGGCTAAATGCACTTTTTATTTTAAATATGAAATTTAGAAGCAGATATTAAAATTATTGATTGTCAGAATGACAAAAAGGATGGAAAACAACTGGTTTTAATTTCATTCTTTTAAATCACTTTTTATATGTATCACCTACCAAACCAATTTAATATCAAAATTTTTAACTTTTAAAATTTATTTAAGAGGCACACGATAAATCATTATTTTAAATAAAATTTTTAGGTTAAATTATATAATTAATTTCCATATTTTTTGTTTTAAATAATTTAAAAAAAAATTTCCTTTATTTTATCTTAACTTTTTTTTTCCAATTCTCTTTTGCTTCTCTTTTTGTTTTCCTCTCTTCTCTATCTCTTTTAACTTAAATTTTTCTATGTTTTCCATTTGTTAAAACTAGTCTCTACACTTTTATTTTTTGAAAAAATTTTAAAAGGTGGACTATTTTTTTTTTAATTTTGAGAAAAAAATTATGTTAGATTATTGTCTGCCTATTAATTTCAATAGTTTATTTAAGAACTGAAAAATTTAAGAGGTAATTATACCCCTATTAGTATCAATGGTTCTTTTAGAAACTGGAAATATATTGTATGCCTATTAATTTGTTTTTATGATTTCTACATAATTTTATAATTTTCGAGTCAATTGATAAAATATATAATTATTGATGGTCAAATTTTTTATTATGCTCATTAGAAACATGTCATTATTTTCAAATGTCGGTAAATAAATTATAGCTTTTGATGATTAAGTAATTCAAAAGAAAGCTTGATTAATTATATAATTTATCCATATTTTTTTAAAGCATTACTTTTTTTTTAAATTTTTACTATTATTGAGTAAAAATCTTCATTGATTAAAAAAGGAGAAGGAAGAGAACGATATGGAAATGCAATGTGAATATCACGGAGAGGATCTCTGGGAGCAACCGGTTGGGGAGGAGAGTGAACTGACTGTCCGTGTTTCTTTTAAGGACATGTTGATTGGGTCCAAGAGATCGGTAGGGTAGGCAGTGCAAGACAAGGATGAGGATGATGTTCAGTTGCTTGAGGGCAACGTGATTGTTGGAACAACGGATGGTATGTCGTCGATAAGATTTTCTAATCGTGTTCATCAAATTTTGTATAAGAACATGTCAAGGACGATTGTCATGAAACTTCTGGGTAGAAAGGTTAGTTATCATGCACTATCTAATAAGATCTATAGTTTGCGGAAGCCTTCGAATCCTATAACGAGCATGGATCTAGAGAATGATTATTATTTGGTTAAGTTGCAAGAGGAAGTGGATTACGCTCGAGCACTTACTGAAGGTCCATGGATAGTATTTGGCCATTATTTCACGGTGCAACCTGGGTCCAAATATTTTTCCACAAGTCAATTGTTCCCATCTAGTGTTAAGTCAATTGGGGAAATGATTGGTCGAGTCATCAAGCTAGATGATAACACAGGGAGTGTTTTGTGGGGTAGGTTTGTCTATTTGGCAGTTATGGTTGATCTCAATAAACCATTAGTATATAGGATTAAAGTGGATGATCGGGTGTAGAGGGTGGAATATGAATCTCTTCCTAACATGTGTTTTATGTGTAGCCACTATGGTCATATGAAAAAGTCATGTACGACTTTGTCTTTTTAGGAGAGGCAATGAGGTGATGATGTTGTACTGCATTCGGAAACATGTCCTTGTGGGCTTAAGGCTAATCACGAAGGAGTTGTGGAGTATGGTCTTTGGATGATAGTTGATCGGTGGTTAATGAAAGCTGATCGGAGTAAAGGATCCAGCAAGGAAGAAAAGAAAAGTGCGAATCTTCAGGGATCATTAAGGGAAAATGATTTAGGGGATGTTCAGATTTTAAAGCCCAAGATTATTGCTAAATCTAAGGGAAAAGGTTTAGCCATTTATGATAATCCATTAGGGGTGGTGAATCAATTTTGGATCATGATAATGTGAAAGGGGGTTGGGCTATGTGGCTTGGTTAATGCCTCTGAGATTATTAATAGGAAAGTTCATTTTATTGGTGGCTCGTCTAAGGGGATTAGCGGGTAAAGTTGAAGGAACTTGTAGATAAGGGAACTTCGATGCAAGATAAATCTTCTCGAAAAATTGAACTGACAACGATTGGAGGGTTTAGTTTCTTGGTGGAAAAAGTCATGAAAACCACGGATAATCATCCGGTGGTGGCTTTTATCGAAAATCAAGATCCTAACTTACATGTGGATGTGACGATGGTTAGTGACCATTTGGCGATGCCTTTGGGTCTTGATTCTAGGAAGTTGGTTCAGGCGTAGGGGGCCCAAACGTGTTGAAAACCTTCCTAATATTTTAAAAGGTAAAAGTGTTAAATTTAAAAATAGGGGGTCTGTGCGATTGCCTATTTCGAAAGCAATGAGTTGTATCACTGATGGCATTGGAAAAGGCAATTTCTCTCTCGACTATTGATTTGGGGGATGGAAGTATATTGGCAGCTGATGAGGATATAGCCGTTGTTTGATGTGAGATCTATTTCTTTCTTCTTCTTCTTTTATATTAATGCCAAATTTGTTTGTTTGGAACTATCAAGGTTGTGTAGGTCCTAAATTCATTAGGGTGGTTAAAGAGTACTTTGTTAAACATGAGGTTGAGATAGCAACATTCTTTGAAACTCGAGTCAGTGGACCTAAGGCAGATAAAATTATCGCCAATCTTGGGTTTGATTTTTCTCATAGAGTTCAAGCTCAAGGATTTTCTGGGAGAGTTTGGGTATGTTGGAGGAATGGTATTCAGATCTAGGTGCTTAATAATAATCCCCAATTTATTCACTGTTACATTAGGAAGCAAGTGGGTACTTAAAGGTTGTTTGTCACTTTCGTATATGGTAGTCTAGATAAACGATAGCATAGGGAATTGTGGAACTAGTTAAATAGAATTACTCTGTAACACCCCCTAACCCTTATTCGTCGCCGGAATAGGGTTATGGATCATTACTGGACTTTTCAGATCATATACGAATGTTTAATACCATTTAACAAAAAATATTGTAAATAAATCATATTATCCCTTTTATGAGCTTTCAAGGCCCAAAATATGTGTTAGAAATAAATCGGGACAAAACCGGGTATTCAAAATTTTTTTTCGAAAACATCAAAAATTTTCATAGAATTAAGGGACACACGCCCATGTGTCTGGACGTGTGGACTCAAAATGAACCTTAAACATCAAGCAACTCAAAAACCATTTATTCAACCAATCCAAAACACAATCAAATACATTTAAAACATGTCAAATTACTAAACATAGATGTCTATCTAATGTTTCTCCATAAATTCCATATTTATATTATCAAAACATAACATCAAAACTTAAATTTAATCCAAATTATAAGCATACTAATTTCAATCAAATTTTACCCTATTCATGAACATTTATACTCTAATATAAAACATGCCATATTATAGTTTTAACATAACACATACTCATAAGTATAAAACCAACCAATATCAACTTATAAATCTTATTTACAATCAATCCATATAATACTTAACGTTTAGACACCCTAGGTACATGTCGACACAAAAAGAAACATACATCACCATGTTTTGAGTTCGGGATCGTTGATGGATGCTGAATCGGCAATCTGACTTTAACCTAACCTGCACACGGAAAACAAACCGTACACTGAGTATAAACTCAGTGGTATTTCTATAATCCGAATGCTTAAATGAAAAATAAATAGTCACGCAATTATTCAATTCATAAATAAGGTAATTATAACACATTTAGTTTTTATCATTTGCTATCCAGATAGCTTTTCACAATATGAACACAAATCATTTAAACAACAATATTGTTCATTCATATTCAATTCATAAATATACAAATCACGTGTCTTTAACCATATTTCAAATCACCATTCAATATCAATCATAACACTATTTTATTTAATAACCCTTGTTAACATGACACAGACTCAGACGGATACACAGATACAACCAAAACACACCAGTTTGGCACCCAGTGCCTCATGGGATAATTCGAAGCAATAAGTTGACACCCAGTGTCTCATCGGCTATGCCGAAGTAAATTGGTACCCAGTACCTTATCGAATATATCCAAAGTAATAATTTGACACCTAGTGTCTCATCGATCGAAGTCGAAGTATCCCTGAACTCTTCCAATTCTATAGCATGCCATCTATATTCGACTTAGCCCGATACAATTAATAGGGTTTCAATTCACTTTTTAAATGCCACAATTATCCAATAGTCAATTATCACATAAATCACAATTTCACATACATTCAATTCAATATAAAAAATGCTAACACTTACCTTATTTACTTACCATAAGCATTTGAGTCAAAATATAACAACAATTAATAATTAAATTCAGATTATAGAAATACAAACCAAAATTTCCGAGCTACTCCTCGTAGACTTTATCTTTTCCTTTCTTAGTCGAATTTTCCGGTACAGCGTTAGCTATGGAAATTAAAACAATTAAAATTCATCAATACAATACAATTTCACATTAAATATTTCAATTTTTATTCAACTTTTGCCTAAATTCCAATTTAGTCCCTAAACCAAGACTAACTTTATTTTTTCAAAACTAAATCCATATTTTCATTCAATTTCCACTTTAGACTAAATTCAATTATCTAACTTCACTCAAATCCCTAAATTTTGAAAATTTTACAATTTAGTCCCTAATACTCAAAACTTATAATTTATTTTACAATTCAATCCTTTTTTTCATTTCTAACTTAAAATTCTATCAATTTAATCTCAAATACTTAAATTATTCAACATGAGCAACATCTAAAAGTTTAATATTTTCTAAAATTTCAACATAGGTTAAGTAGTATTTAATACTAAGATTCTCAAAACATAAAAATTATAAGAAAAGAGACTAAATTAACTTACCAATTAAGCTTTGAACCCTTGAAAACCCTAATTTTTCTCCTTTCTTTCTCTTTTTTTCTTTCTTTCTTTCCTTCTCTGTTTCGTTTCAATGTTTGTTTCTTTTTCTATTTCTTTTTCCTTTATTTTTTTAGTTATTATAATATAATATAATATAATATAATATATATACTTAACATTTAAGTTTTAATATTATAATATTATGATATATATTTTAACTTTAAATTTTATAAATATCTTCATCCTTATGCCGCCTCATTTAATGCCAATGGTATAATTGCTTATTTAGTCCCTTAAAATTTTCTTTAATCTATAATTCAACTTTTATGCTATATGCAATTTAGTATTTTTTCAAATTACTCTTAATTCAAGTTAATTCACTTAGCCAAAACCTAATTAACTACACAACTAACTTCGTAAATATTTTTATTAAATATTTACGAATCCATTTTCTGAAAATGAAGACCCAAAAATACACTTTTCGATACTCGTGACTATCAGGTTGTTACATACTCGATCTGTCAATGGTCCTTGGTTGTTGGTCAATGATTTTAATGCTATCTTATCCCCAGATGAGAAAAGAGAGAGGCGACCAATGTATTTGGGTTGTAAATTTTTCTAGGATTTTGTCCAAGTTAACAGTTTCAAAGACTTTCGATTCAAGGGTCCGCAATTTACTTAGAAAATGGGGTCAAGTTTGAAAGATTGGATATGGTTATTAGCAATGTTGATGGTTTTGACTCTTTTAAGATGTTTTGGTTTCTCATTTCCTTCATTTGAAATCAGAAGATGTTTTGGTTTCTCATTTCCCTCATTTGAAATCAGATCACAGTTAGCTTTTATTATCCAAGGGATCTCCTAAAATGAATCAATCGATTAAGCCTTTTCGATTTTTGGCTTCTGAAGTGCAACTTGAGCAATTTGTACATGATAATTGGAAAGATGAGTAGGATATCTCTGCTAGTCTAGGTTATTTTTCTTTGGAGCTTCAGAAATGGAATAAAATAGTACATAG
The DNA here is from genome assembly GCF_007990345.1 of Gossypium hirsutum. NCBI lineage: Eukaryota > Viridiplantae > Streptophyta > Magnoliopsida > Malvales > Malvaceae > Gossypium > Gossypium hirsutum. Next base: position 11,904,061 of record NC_053433.1, read on the forward strand.
GCATATTGGTAGAAGAAAGCAAGTTCTTGCTCATTAGGGGCGAAGCTAGAAAAAATTTTTAGGGGGGTCGGATGAAATTTTAATTTTTTATAGTTTATATCTTTATAATTTGTAAAGGATTAAATCGAATTTTTATAATTTTAAGGGGGCCAAAATGTAATTTTACCTTTACTAATTTAAATTTTAAAAAAAATTAATGGTCTAAAATGCAATTTTACATTTTATGGGGGCCAAGGCCCATGCCAGCCCCCTGGCTTCGCCTCTGTTGCTCATCGAATTGGAAAAGTCCAAGCTGCACTTGATAGGAAGTATTCAAGATTTCTTTTAGAATTAGAGTTGGAGTTGCAAGTTGAGTATGAAAAGACTTGTAACGCCCCAAATTTTGTAATTTCGGCTTTTGGGATATTTGTTGTATTCTGCCCTATATTTGACAAATATATGCCTGCTTATATGATTGAGTGCTTTGGGGTGTGTTGGGGAGGTCACAATCTCAAGTCCAGGCTTGGGCTAAAATTGGTTTTTATTTGGATAAAGCATGACTTGTGGTTAGTGAGCTTATAAGAATTTATTGGTAGGAACTTAACAGAATGGGCCTATTGATCTAGTGGTTAAGTGGCAAAGGATTATGTTTGAGATCTCGAGTTCGAGTCGTGAGTGAGGCATTAATTTTACTGATAAGTCGTGCGGACGTTTGAGTTGGATTAAAACACTAAATGAGGGGTAGGGTTTATGAGATGTTTGCCTAACCTGTTTTCTTTTTGGCTCTCTCTGTCATTTTCTTTTCTTTCCAAAACCCCCTTGCTGCCGAAATTTTATTCCTTTTTCCCCTCTCATCCGTTTTCTTTCCTTCGATTAGTTTTGGCGTACTGCTAACGGTTCCGTCGACTAGGTAAGTATGGTTTTGTTAGATTGTAAGGGTTCTTTTGGAGATTGTTTAAAAGAGATTTAAATTACTGTTTAGGGGGCACTCGAGGTTCTGTGGATCACTAAACGGGGTTCTATATAGTGAGTAATTGATGTTGTTCGTTGAAGGTAAGTAGATCTTTCGTTTTGGGATTTGTCTATTCTGAATTATTCGAATCAACAGACTGAAATTTTGGCTTACGATTGTCAATAATAGATTCTGGAATGTTTGAGTTTGTGTTAGGCTTCAAACAAAACTAGGTGTGTACTCCATTTACGCAGAAAACGAGTTTCGGTAAAAGTCGAAAAGCTGTCTGTCAACGCCACACGGGCGTGTGGACTGCCTGTGTGGTAGTCTGTGTTGTGATACATGGGAGTGTGACTAACGAGCCAGACTGTGCGCATGTCACACGGGCACGGCGGATACGGGTGTGTGAGGCTTGCTAAGCCGCGTACGAAGCACGGGCTAGACCAATTGGGCCGTGTGGGCCACAAAGCGTGTGGTCCCACATGGGTGTGTAAAAATCCGGTCTAAGCCTTGTGATCCACACGGGTAAGGCCAAATTGGGCTGTGTGAGCCACACGGGCGTGTGAGGTCACACGGGCAGGCTACATGGGCGTGTGAGCCAATAATTTGATTTGTTCTGGAAGGTTGCACGGGTCACCCTAATCGACTGTGACCTGTTAAAGGGGTCGATAATCGTCACTTAAGCACTGTTCTGTGACATGATATTGAGATGTATGCTAGCATGTTATACTTAGCATGGGTATAAATGTTGATATGATCTGAGTATAGTACGCATAATATGTTTACTGTTTGAAAGCATGTCATGACGTTATTTATGTTGCATTGCATTGGGTTAGGTTTGATATTGAAGAGAATGAAGACTGAAAGTCTCTTTAGCCGCTATCTGGTAGCTTTGCTGCAATCATTGATATATTTTATTTTACAGTACCTCTTTGTGTGTAAGGTTGGATGGGTTGATTTTATCCCCATACTTGGTGTGTAGGGCTGGGTGACTTGATCTTATCCCCACATGGTGTGTTGGGTTAGACAGAGATGGTGTGCAGGGTTGGTGGGCATTACTATTCTGATTGATATGCATGCATGTCTGTATGGGCTAAAGCCCGAATATATCTGATACTGTTCTGAGTGGGCTAAAGCCTACACTGATTCTTTTGAGAGCTCAGGCTCGATTATGACTGTTTGACTGCTATCCGTTTACATGCATGCTTTACTGTGGGGATGTACACAGTGAGTTTGCGAAAACTCACCCCTTATTTTATTTGTCTGTCAAGTAATCCCTAGCAGTAGGTGGATCAGTGCATCGGAGGGCTCGACGGTGACCACTGCTACATACACTCTGGTGTTAAAGGTTTTTAATGCTTTTATTATTTTATTTGCTAGAGTTGAGGGTAATTATGTAATTTCTGGTTTCATACTATTTGGTTTAAGTTCAGAATCTTGAAATCCTGTTTACAAATTTTGGAACTGCAACTTTATTTGTTCTTAAACTTTCGCAAACTAAGAAACGTTTTCAAGCAAATTAATCAATATATATGTTTTCTGAGTTAAGTAAAAGGTGGTAACTAGAACAATTTTTGGGTAAACACGGTTTTAAATACATTCTTATGTGACTTCGCCAGATCCGGCCATAACGTCTAGGCCGGGTTTAGGGTGTTACAAGACTCTTGATGAAGAAGAATCTTTATGGAGTCAAAAATCAAGAGTAGAGTGGATTCAACAAAGAGATCGTAATACTAAATATTTCCATACCAAGATATTGAGGAAGAGGAAATTTAATAAAATATTTGCTTTAAAGGTTGATGGAGAGTGGTGCTCTCATGATTGGGTTCTTCAAAGGGAAGTGATTTTGTTTTCTAAGACCCTTTACTCCCTGAATGACCAAAGGCATGTTTTGTTTCCCTTACATAGTTTATTTCCAAGGATTGATTCGATTAGGTTGTAGGTTATGGCTAGGGATGTAACAGATGGGATTTGAACTTCTTTTTTTAGTATTGGACCGTTGAAGGCTCCAGGTTCGGATGGACTCCATGCTTTATTCTACTAAAGCTAGTGGGAGATTTTTGGTGAGGATATGTGTTCTTGGATCAGGGAAATTTTTGCTGGTTATCCCATTAATCGCTCTATTAATAGAACCTTGTTAGTATTTATCCCTAAAGTAAAAAGTCCAAAATCCTTGTCCCAGTTTCATCCTACCAGCCTTTGTAATGTCTTGTATAAGATTATTATAAAGATTATTGTTACTCATTTTAAGCCTCTGTTTCCCAAGCTCATTGCTCAAAACCAAGTCAGCTTCGTAGTGGGGAGGCACATAATGGATAGCATAATTATTTTCCAAGAGATTGTTCACTCGATGACAACCAAGAAGGGGAAGAAGGGATGGATGGCCATTAAGGTAGATCTGGAGAAGGCTTATAACAAACTCAGGTGGGATTTTATTGAAGACACTGTTTCATACAAGTATCCTTTATTCGCTGTATAGGATCTTAATGGATTGCATTACTTCTGTGTCTATGTAGATTGCTTGGAATGGGAGTCTTTCAGAAGGGTTTAGTCCGATGAGAGGAATTTGTCAAGGATGCCCTCTTCCCCTTATTCGTTTATTTTTTGCATGAAGAGATTGGGTCAGTTTATTCATAAACGAGTTCAAGACAATACTTGGAGGCCTATCTTGATTGCAAAGAGATGCACCTATTTTTTGCCAATGATCTATTATTTTTTTCGAAACCAAATGTCGATTAGGCACTGTAATAGCCAATTTTGGCCCAAATCACCTAAACAAAATAAAACCCAAATAAATAATAAAAGGTCCAGTACATTAAAAGTCCATTTACAAACAAAAACAGGCCCATTACCCAGTTACAAGCCCAAAATAGATAAACCCTAGCCCATTCCTAACATTTTTCAGCAAAGAAAAGAACCCTAGCATTGTAGCCACCGCTCAGACCCTCACGCGCGCCACCACCGCCGCATGTTAGCCCCCTCCATGCGCCTGACACTTCTCTGACACCTGCAAAACAAAGATCTACATGCAACAGAGAAACAAACAAAAAGAAAAACGACAAACACAAAAAAACAAAAGAAAACAAGCTTTGTATTCGGCTATAAAGGCTGTAATCTATCTTCTTGTATGTTTTTTATGCACACTAGCAAATCAAAAAAGAATTAAAACTGAAGTTTTAAAAGGTTTTGCTTTGTTCTTTGTCTTTTTTTCTTTCTTTCGTTTTCTGTAGATATTTGTTTTTTATGTTTATTCATTTATCTTCTTTTCTTTAAAAATCTATTTTAACAAAAAAATAGGCAAAGTTTTTTTTTAAAAAAAAGAGGAGGGCGTACCTGAGGGTTGCGTTCTACCACCATCGTCGACCGGTGATTGCGTTGGACCACCGAGCAACCCTATAGGCCAAATGTGTGGGAAGTATTGAGAGGAGAGAAGATGCTTTTTTTTTAGTGTAAGGTTACAAATAATTTTTTTTTAAAAAAATTTGGGCTTATATAGCCCCCTGAAACGACGTAGTTTCAGACCCTCCCCACACGCCTCAAAACGGCGTCATTTTGGGGGTATCCAGGCGCGACCCGACCCGATTTAAAGGGGATCCACGTGTTTTTAAGGCCCAAATAGGCTATTTGCGATTTGGGTCCCTCCTTTTTGCAGCACCATTCGATTAAGCCCTATTTTCTTTTCTTTGACTTCTAATTTTACCCTAAAATTTGCATGTCATTTCATTTTGGCCTAGGATGAAGCGCAGCGCATTGAGAGGTCTGAGGTATTTTCTGTTTCCCCCTCACATTTTTAGCTTGCTGCGATTTGGCCCTTTGCTTATTTTTGTTATTTCAAATTTATACCCTGAATTTTGGTTCATTTTCAATCACGTCTTAAATGTATTTAATTAATTTATTAACCTTTTTTAAAAAAAAAACCCGTTTCATTATATGTTATTTTAAATATCTTATATGTTATTTACTTTACATCTATGTTAATTTATTTTAATGCATTGTTTATTCAAATTATTATTATTTATTCTAACTTGCTTTATATACTGTTTATTCAAAATTGTTTTATTATGTATTTTAAATTACCTTTTTTTTTATATATATATACACTTATTTCTAAACTATTTTATATATAATATTTATTTTAGATTCTTTCCCCATATTAAATACATATTGCTTTTCAAATTTTATATATATATCGTTCTTTTTAAAATTGTTTTGTATGCCATTTATTTCAAATTTCTTTTTACATATTATTTTAAACTTTCAGTATATAAATTTTAAATTGACTTATATTACTTATTTTAAATTATTTCATATGCCTTATTTTAAACTCTTTTCATTTATTTTAAATTGTTTTACTTTAATATTCTTTATAATATTTATTTTACACTTTTATATTTATATATATTATCTATTTTAAAATTTTATATATATATATATATCTATTTTTAAATCGTTCTATACATCGTTAATTTTAATTTTTTTACATTATTTTGGAAACCATTTATTACCATTCTTGAAATCGTTTTACATTTTATTTATTTTAATTTACTTTATACTTTTCCATTTTTAAGATTGTTATATATATTATTTAATTCATTGGTTTTTGATTATTAATGTTGGTATTTAATGATGTATGTTGTGTGATTATTGCTATTGTGTATTTTAATTTGTTGATTTCATTTTTTTGTATTATTGCCGTTCACTTGTATAATATTTTATTCATGTATCATCGTTCCATGTCGCAATATTTTTATTTTATATCATCGCCTCATGAATCAAGCCTCGTTGCATTTATCCAATAAATCGTTTTATTTTAATCCAAACAAATAATACACGTCGTTTAAATATCGTACTCGCTATTGTTTAAAAACAAAAAAAATTCAAAATAAGGTAATGTTTCGTGTTTTGGAACATCGAGGAATTGTGCCCTAACTTACGGGGTTTCGGTTTTCTCATTGATCCTAAATGGCCAAACATCCTTTCGAGTTTTAAAATACATGGAATTCCAATGAAAATTAAAGACAAACTTGCACTCGGGAGTTCATGGTATCGCGTCCTAACTTACGGGATGTGATACTCTGATATCTCGAGACGAGAAAATCTTTAGCAATCGTTTTGATCTAATCGACGTTAATAAAAAAGGAGATCGTATTTTAAATCTGTTCCCGATTTTCAACTTTCGTCATTAAGGCACTAACTAATCAATTCAGTACCAATTTTAAGCGTGACGAGGGTGCTAATCCTTCATCGCACATAACCGACTCCCGAACCCGTTCTCTCGAGTTTCGTAGACCAAAAACACCATTTTAGTAAACTAAAACGTTTTATTAAAACAAAGGTGATCCGATTATACCTAATAAAGATTGGTAGCGACTCCCGCTTTAATTTTCATTTTAAAACAAAATTGATTCCCGTTTTCAAAAAAAATGGTTTCGACAGCTTGGCGACTCCGCTGGGGACATTTGAAAGTCAAGCCATAAGTTGATTAGTTTTTGTCTTTTGTCAAAAATTGAAAATCTATTTTAAATTTACGATTACTTCATTGCATGTTATCTGTTATTTTCGTGGTTTTCTTCATAATATGTTTGCTTTAAGTGGTTTAATTCTTGTAGTGTATCTTTGCATACCGCATCGCATAAATTTGTCGATTTTACCCTTTAAGTGGGAGTGAGAAACTATTCCTTCATGAGGTCTTCACCTCCGTATAGGATAGTGGACCGCTTCTGGAATACATTCGTACCTACGTCTTCGTGAGATTTTCATCTCCATATAGCCGTAGGGAAATGTATTCCCCTGAACTGAACTTGATCCATATGAGCCTATAACGAGTGAGGATCGAGGAATCTGTTGGTTCAGGTACCCTTACTTTAGAACCAAACCACATATAGAGAGATCTAGGAGCCTACCCTAGGTAGAGCCAATCTAAACCCTAGTAGTCACCCAGATAAGTGTTCTATTTTGTTGTTTATTTCTTCTGTACTAACGTATTTTTATTTTGTTTTGTTTTGTCTATGATTGCATTGCATTACATCATCATAGAAAGAAGGTGTTGATTCATATTCGATTGCTAAATAGAAGAGCTTGTCATGGGAAAATAGATTTTTTGATAAAGTGGATTATAATACGGTTATCTGAATATGGTCTAAGTAAACACAATGAAAGAAGGCTGATAGTCTGTGGAGCAATACAAAACTTTGTTTCATTGCCCGAGGATTCAAGCCAACAAAGATTATTCGAGAGCCGTCACGTCTTGACTTTCTTAAAGGAGCTGACGAGTATCGCAGGGATAAGTGAGCAATGAGTCGCGGCTTGGATCAAGCAAAAAGGAGTTAATAGGGACATCTTTTGGAAAATTCGCAAGACTCGACCATGACATCAGGATATGAATAGGAAGATAGGTGTCTTCGCTTGGAATATGAGGGCAAGGCCGCATATGTAATCCGTTTTATGTAAAGGATTTTATTTTCTAAAAAAGTTGTTCTAATGAAATTGAATTTAGAATCAACGCATCTCTTTCCTTTGCATTCATCCCATGCATTTGCATTGCATTACATCATTTGTATTGGACTTTCATTAAAGGACCCTAATTAGGTATAATTATTTTAGTTAATCTGGAAACCAACAAGAATCAACCAACCGAATACTGCTACAATACCCGTCGCAAAACCAAAGTAATGGATCAGAGATTAGAAAGATTAGAACAGATGCAAAAGGATATGCAAGAGCAATTACAAGTGCAAATGCAAGCTGGAGAAAGAAACTACGATGCTTTTTGTCAACACTCTGAAAGCCCCGTTCATAACCCATAAGTTGGGAAGCGCCACCATGAGTTTCTCGGATATAGTAATATCCGATGAGATGATTGAAAATGCAATAAAGAGCGAGAAGATAGGCGCAGGAAAAAGCGCCAAGAGGTCAACCTTAAGGAGAAATGAAAATGAAGTGAATAATATGGGCAAAGGGTATTCTAAATCGGTTACTGTAGACCAGTCGAAGATAGTAACCACCAACCATCAGGCCCCTCCGAGACAAGCAGAAAGGCTCCAATTCACACCCGTCCCGATGACATACAATGAGCTGTATCAGAATCTATTTTATGCGCATGTAGTGTCTCTGTTCTACTCTGAACCCATGCAACCTCTGTTCTTAAGATGGCATGATACGAATGCTCAATGTGAGTATCACGCGGGAATAACGGGGCACTCAATTGAAAATTATACTACATTTAAAAAGTTGATCGAAAGGCTCATTAAAATAGGATTTGTAAAGTTCGATGATTCATCAGAACCTAATCGCTTTGACGAGGCAGTAAATGCGATAATTGAAACAGGTGGCAAGAGAGTTGCGATATCTTGAAAAAAGAAGCCTGGAGGAAATGTCGAGGAATCTGGAGCTTAACGACGTATTCGAAGAGAGAACTGAGGAATAAAGGTTTCTACGCCCTTGCATACTGTGGAGTGTTTTGAACAATAGAACTGTGGAAGAAATCCCCGTATTTTTTAGAGCTAATTCGGAGTAATGTCCAAAACACGCTATTGTTTTAAGCCTAGGAGCAATAAGAGGTCTTTTGTGAAATAAGCTTATGTCCAAAATCTTTATTTCAACAAAATGCATCTTTGATTTCATTTTGAGAAAATATTCTTTTATTCTTTCTATTTCATTCATAATCATACTATACCGACAATTATTCCTAGATTCTTTTGTCTTTTGGACTTTTCTTCCAATACTCTTTCATAAATAACTATTTTTTAGATTCATTTATTCTTTGGAATGTTCTTTTGTACCTACAATAGGTACCAAGATATCAACGACATGAGCGACACTGCTATTAACCCAGAATCTTATTTTGAGCGAGATATGTGTCTAGAGGGATCTCAAGACTTTGAAGATGACAAAGATTGTAACATATCTCCTAATTTGTTAAGTATGGTAGAACAAGACGAAAACAGATCCTACCTTACAAAGGGCCAGTGGACATTGTGAGCCTAGAAGAAGAGAAAGAGGTGAAAATCGAATCCTGTATCATCACAAAGACAAAGTGAGACGTCATCCCAAGAATTCCAAGATGTTTTCGCATGATCATATCAAGATATGCCTGGGCTACTAAGATGGTGGATACTATCAAGGCTAAGAAAATCTTAAAAAATGTCCATAAGGGTGTCTAAAAAACACGTGCTAATGTTTTTTACAATGGCCAGGCAACCATGAGATTTGGGTACTGTTGGTGTACCATGGAAGGGGATTGCATCAGTTATATCAGGAAATGCCATGAGTGCCAAATTTATGGAGATAAGATTCATGTGTCTCCTTCATCTTTTTATGTTATGGCTTCTCTATAGATGTTTTCCATGTGGGGCATAGACGTCAATGGGCTGATTTCGCCAAAAACTTCTAGCGGGTATCGATTCATCTTTGTGGTCGTCAATCACTTCACTAAACGAGTACTTCATTTGCCAATGTTGCAAAGTCAACAGTAAAAAAAAAACACAAAAAGAGATCGTGGGGAAAATGATTGACTCATAAAGATAAGCATCCATCGAACATCGTTAAAAGACCTCCATCGGTGCAACACATTTCTCATTAAAATGGAAGCAGTTTTTCCCATTGGAGTCGAGATTCTCTCTCTCTAAATTTTGGCTGGGCCGAAGCCGGATGAAATAGAAGAGATTCAATCTCGACCGGAACAGTTAAATTGGACCGAAGAGAAGAGGTTAAAAACTATCCGCCATGGTCAAATGTACCCCAAAAATGAAATGACACGAGCTTACCAAAAAGGTTCGCCCTAGAAAAATCCATGATAGGAACCTGATATCAAAGAAGATCCTTCACATACAAAAGGACTTCAAAAAAAGGTGGATGTCAAACTGAGAAGGACCTTGTGTGATAAAGAAGGCCTTATTTGGAAAAGTATCACTTATTGACCAAAAGGGATAACAAGGACTTTTCTAATCCAATGAGTTCAAATCACGAAATACTTCGTTTTTTTTAAAAAAAAGGAGAGGCCAAGGTAAAAACCCATAAAGGGCTCCTTGAGACCAAAAGGATTTTGAGTTGAAAACCCGTAAAGGGCAATTCAAATTTTGATAAAAAGAGGGGCATGTGGTAGTCTTGCTATGCCTGAATTAACAAGGAGGAAAGATGCTACATCTTGGGGCATCAACAAAGTACTCTAGGTCTTCTAAACACATATCAAGTTCAAAGAGTCCTAGAGAAGTTTTTTGCGGCGAAGCTCATGCTGCGATATCTGGGGCACTTATTTTCATCTTATTCATTTGGTATTCTAGCAAAATTTGTTATTATGATAAATTCATTTGGAGCTTTGCTTTCAATAAAATTCCATCTTGTCTATTATGATAATTTTTTTCAAGTATTTTTCATTGAAATAATGATTGATGGACTAATAATATTCAAGCAAAAGCAGTTCTGCAAATTAACGAGACCACTAGACAGAACTAACCAAATTCAATGGTGGGAAACATTGGGGAAATAATAGCCCAAACTGTAATTATTCTTCGAGTTTTCTGTCAAAGATACCAGCTGAACAAGAAGGCAGGATAATGCGTTAGTGATAGAACCTTGATGAACAGCGAGCAATGACAACCCAAACATTAAAAACGGATCATTCTCATGACATTCTGCATTTATGCAAATATCATTCATACATATCTAATTAGGAGCATTTGAATTATTCTAATCATGACATCCTAATCATTTGGCATAAACATATGCCCATGAAACCGATTTTACAGTTCATGTCCCCCAGAAGACGGTGCAGCAAGATCGGTGAATCTACAAGTCTTATCTCCTTAAAGTTGTAGTGGAGCAGACTAAATATTGGCGAATCTTATTTCCTTGAAGTTGCAGTGGAACAAATTAAAGCTATGAGTTACAAGTCCTATACCTCTGAAGTTGTAGTAGGCCAAATCAAATCTACCATAGCAAATCTTATCCCTCTGAAATTGCAGTGGGGCAGATTGAAGCTACAAATCACAAACCTTATCTCCCTGAAGTTGCAGTGGAGCAGGTTGAAGTTACAAGTCTTATCTCCCTGAAGTTGCAGCGGAGCAGACTGAAAATAGCGAATCTTATCTCTCTGAAGTTGCAGTAGAGCAAATTAAAGCTATAAATTCTATACCTGTGAAATTGCAGCAGGTTAGATCAAATCTACCATGGCAAATCTTATCTCCCTGAAGTTGCAGTAGAGCAGATTAAAACCACAAGTCTTATCTCCCTGAAGTTGCAGTGGAGCAGGTTGAAGTTACAAATCTTATCTCCTTGAAGTTGCAGTAGAGTAGATCGAAAATTACAAATCTTATCTCTCTGAAGTTGCAGTAGAGCAGATCATAGCAAACCTTATCTCCCTGAAGTTGCAGTAGAGCAGGTTGAAGTTACAAGTCTTATCTCCCTGAAATTGCAGTGGGACAGACTGAAGATAGCAAATCTTATTTCCCTGAAGTTGTAGTGGAACAGATTAAAGCTACAAGTTACAAGTCTTATATCTCTGAATTTGCAGTGGGTCGGATCAAATCTATCATGTTGAATCTTATCTCTCTGAAGTTGCAGTGGAGCAGGTTGAAGATACAAGTCTTATCTCCCTGAAGTTGCAGTGGAGCAGACTGAATATAACAAATCTTATCTCTCTGAAGTTGCAGTAGAGCAGATTAAAACCACAAATCTTATCTCCCTGAAGTTTTAGTGGAGCAGGTTGAAGTTACAAGTCTTATCTCCCTGAAGTTGCAGTAGAGCAGATTGAAACCACAAACCTTATCCCCCTAAAATTGCAGTGGGGCAGGTTGGAGTTACGATTATTATCTTTCTGAAGTTGCAGTTGAGTGGATCAAAGCAACAATTCCTATACCCCTGAAGATGCAGTGGGATGGAATGAAATTACTTGAAGAACAGAAGCACCAAAGAAGTCAAGATTCGGTAAGACTAGGCAAAATTGGCCCTTTTGAAGTCTTTGTTCCATTCTCGTTACACGACAATGAGCAAAGAGAGGAAGTTGTAATAGCCAAATTTGGCCCAAATCACCCAACAAAAAAACCCAAATAAATAATAAAAGGTCCAGCACCTTAAAGTCCATTTACAAACAAAACAGGCCCATTACCTAGTTACAAGCCCAAAACAGATAAACCCTAGCCCATTACTAACATTTTTCAGCAAAGAAAGGAACCCTAGCATTGTAGCCGCCGCTCAGCCCCTCACATGCGCTACCACCGCCACACGTCAGCCCCATCCATGCGCCTGACACTTCTCTAACACCTGCAAAATAAAGATCTACACGCAACAGAGAAACAAACAAAAAGAAAAACGACAAACACAAAAAAACAAAAGAAAACAAGCCTTGTATTCGGCTATAATGGATGTAATCTATCCCATTGTATGTTTTTTTACGCACACTAGTAAATCAGAAAAGAAATAAAACTGAAGTTTTAAAAGGTTTTGCTTTGTTCTTTTTCTTTTTTTCTTTCTTTCTTTTTCTGTAGATCTTTGTTTTTTATGTTTATTTATTTATCTTATTTTCTTTAAAAATCTATTTTAACAAAAAAAGATGCAAAGTTTTTTTTTAAAAAAAAAGGAGGGCGTACCTGAGGGTTGCGTTCCACCACCGTACACGGCGATCACCGCCGTAGTCGGCCGACGATTGCGTTGGACCACCGAGCGGCCCTGTAGGCCGGATGTGTTGGAAGTTTTGAGAGGAGAGGAGAGTGCTTTTTTTTTAGTGTAAGGTTACAAATGATTTTTTTTTAAATTTGGGCTTATATAGCCCCCTGAAACGACGTAGTTTCAGACCTTCCCCACACGCCTCAAAACGGCGTCATTTTGGGGGGTATCCAGGCGCGACCCGACCCGATTTAAAGGGGATCCGCGTGTTTTTAAGGCCCAAATGGGCTATTTACGGTTTGGGTCCCTCCTTTTTGCAGCACCATTCGATTAAGCCCTATTCTATTTTCTTCGACTTCTAATTTTACCCTAAAATTTGCATGTCATTTCATTTCGGCCTAGGATAAAGCGCAGTGCATTGAGAGGTCTAGGGTATTTTCTGTTTCCCCCCTCACATTTTTAGCTTGCTACGATTTGGCCCTTTGCTTATTTTTGTTATTTCAAATTTATACCCTGAATTCTGGTTCATTTTCAATCACGTCTTAAATTTATTTAATTCATTTTTTAACCTTTTTTTAAAAAAAACCATTTCATTATATGTTATTTTAAATATCTTATATATTATTTACTTTACATCTATTTTAATTTATTTTAATGCACTGTTTATTCAAATTATTATTATTTATTCTAACTTGCTTTATGTACTGTTTATTCAAAATTATTTTATTATGTATTTTAAATTACCTTTTATATATATATACTTATTTCTAAACTATTTTATGTATAATATTTATTTTAGATTCTTTCCCCATATTATATACATATTGCTTTTCAAATTATATATATATATATCGTTCTTTTTAAAACTGTTTTGTATGCCATTTATTTCAAATTTCTTTTTACATATTATTTTAAACTTTCAGTGTATAAATTTTAAATTGACTTATATCACTTATTTTAAATTATTTCATATGCCTTATTTTAAACTGATCTTTTCATTTATTTTAAATTGTTTTACTTTAATATTCTTTATAATATTTATTTTACACTTTTATATTTATATATATTATCTATTTTAAAATTTTATATATATATAATCTATTTTTAAATCGTTCTATACATCGTTGATTTTAAATTTTTTTTTTACATTATTTTGGAAATCATTTATTACCATTCTTGAAATCGTTTTACATTTTATTTATTTTAATTTACTTTATACTTTTTTTATTTTTAAGATTGTTATATATATTATTTAATTCATTGGTCTTTGATTATTAATGTTGGTATTTAATAATGTATGTTGTGTGATTATTGCCATTGTGTATTTTAATTTGTTGATTTCGTTTTTTTATATTATTGCCGTTCACTTGTATAATATTTTATTCATGTATCATTGTTCCATGTCGCACTATATTTTTATTTCATATCATCACCTCATGAATCAAGCCTCGTTGCATTTATCCAATAAATCATTTTATTTTAATCCAAACAAATAATACACGTCGTTTAAATATTGTACTCGCTATTGTTTAAAAACAAAAAAATTTCAAAATAAGGTAATGTTTCGCGTTTTGGAACATCGAGGAATTGTGCCCTAACTTACGGGATTTCGGTTTTCTCATTGATCCTAAATGGCCAAACATCCTTTCGAGTTTTAAAATACATCGAATTCCAATGAAAATTAAAGACAAACTTGCGCTCGGGAGTTCATGGTATCGCGTCCTAACTTATAGGATGTGATACTCCGATATCTCAAGACGAGAAAATCTTTAGCAATCGTTTTGATCTAATCGACGTTAATAAAAAATGAGATCGTATTTTAAATCTGCTCTCGATTTTTAACTTTCGACATTAAGACACTAACTAATCAATTCGGTAACAATTTTGGGCGTGATGAGGGTGCTAATCCTTCCTCGCATGTAACCGACTCTTGAACCTGTTCTTTCGAGTTTCGTAGACCAAAAACACTGTTTTAGTAAACTAAAACGTTTTATTAAAACAAAGGTGATCCGATCACACCTAATAAAGATCGGTGGCGACTCTGCTTTAATTTTCATTTTCAAACAAAGTTGATTCCCGTTTAAAAAAAATGGTTTCGACAGGCACGAATGGTGAGGAAAGTAGTAGATGTGTTCGGGGCTGCCTCGGGGCACAAAATGAATGCTAATAAGACAAATGTGTTTTTCTCTAAAAATATTCAGCCTTATGAAGTACTAGAAATTTGTAGTATTCTTAGTTTTGCCGAAACGAATGATTTGAGATCTTACTTGGGCATGCTATTGTTTCATCGAAGGGTGACAACGAGCACTTTCAAGTTTATAGTGGATACAATCAAGAAGAAGTTAGATAGCTGGAATGCTAAAATGCTTTCCATGGTAAGAAGAGTTACTCTTGCGCGGTTGGTTCTCTTGTCGATACCCAATTATTTTATGTAAAATGCTAAAATCCCTATTAGTGTCAGTGCTAAAATTGAAAGAACTACATGGAGATTTATTTGGGTTAAAGATAAAAAGAAGGAAAAATATGTATATGGTTAAATGGTTAGATTGTTGTCAACCTCTCATTAATGGTGGACTTGGAATCCAAAGTCTTACGGAGCAAAATGACTATTTTTTTTTTGTTTAAGTTGGGGTTTAATATTCTCACAAATAAGCAAGCACTGTGGGTTAAGATTCTTAGAGCCAAATGCAATGTTACAGAGGTGTGTCCTGAAGATATCTCGAGGGGGTTATGCTCTTTTGGTTGGAGATCCTTGTCCAAGATTTGGTCAATTGTATATCAAAATCTTCGTTGGACAATTGGCGATGGAAGTCTTATAAAGGATTGGACTGTGATTATTAATGTGAATACTACCTTAAGGGAAGTTTTGTTGGCAGAATGTAGATGGGATTGTAATTACTTGAACTTTTTTTTTTATATAGTAACATCTTTTCTTATATTGCAGGTGTTCTGCCTCCGAGCCCTTTAGTTGGACAGGATGAACTGGTCTCTAACTGATCCGTCTATGGTAAGCTCACTGTTAAATCTACTTATAAATTCCTTATACAAAATTCTTTAAATCTAGAAGATAACAAATAGAAGCTAGCTTGGTCTTTTTTTGGTCTTCAAATAGTAAGACATTTTCTATGGTTGGTGCTTAAGAAGCACTTGCTGACCAATGTCGAACGATGTAGAAAAGGTTTAGTTAAAGATCCTTATTGTGCCCTTTTTGAGAATGTTGAAGAATCCATTATTCATGTTCTTTGAGATTGTTTTAATGCACGAGAAGTATGGAAGCAGGTAATCCTTTCGAGGGTTCTGGTGCAATTTTTTTCTGTTCCATTGATGGAGTGGATTTCGATGAATTTAAGGAATGAGTTTAGTTTAGTTTTTACGGAAGTTGAATGACAATATTTATTGGAATTACCTATTGGAATTTGTGGAAACAAAGAAATTTGTGGGAACAAAGAAATTTGTGGGTGTTTCAAGGGGAGGCTTTTAATAGTTCTCACATTCTCCAATAAGCATGATGTTGGGCGAGTTTCATCAGACATAGACCTGAAATTTCGACAGGTAGCATTACAAGGAAGACACGAGATCAAGTATGGACACCTCTACCTTTGGGATTCGTAAAGTTAAACACGGATGGAGTGAGGGACCCTATCTCGAGGTTTGCATTGGTAGCTACTATGGCAAGAGATGAATTTGGTACATGGCATGGAGGAGTTAGGAGAAACATTAGTAGATGTAGTGTAGTGCAAGTTGAACTTTGGACAATCTATGATGGACTCCTTATGGCGTGGGATGCTAATTGGGTTAATATTATTATCGAAACAGTTTGCGCTTAAGCTATGGAAGCCATTTTAAATAGGTATTGTGGGCAATTGTACATGTATTTAATCTTGAGAATCCAAGAGTTTTGAAGGAGCCAATGGAGGGTGGTCATAAAACAAATTCCAAGAGAAGTTAATATAGCTGCACATACGCTAGCTGGAATGATGAAAGCGTCCCCTTATGATCCGATAGTGTTCTAGGAACCCTCGAAGGCAATCGTAGAGCATTTACGGTTGGATGATCGATTTATACATGTTAATACCAGAATAATGTTGTAATTGTTTTCAGTTTTAATCTAAAAAAAAAAGCATTAACATGAAAAATATTCATCTGGATTGATTTCTTTTCTACCAAAGCATATATATATATTTAAAAAATCCAATTTCCCACCGTATCTTTGTGGTTTTTCAGCTTTCTTAATTAGTTTATCATGGTACGGAAGACTTTTTGCAGTAAATGCAAAATTAGTAATGTGTAGGGAAATTTTTCTGACGTGGGAAACAACGTAAACATTGAAGAAACGTGGAATGAAAAGCTTAAACCAATGCCAAGTTGCCAACATTTTCACTCATCAATGCATGAAACATAAAAGACAACCCTTCCTCGTCGGAGATTTTGTATTTATCGCTACAATCTCTTTGCCAAGATTTTGGAAGCAGTCAACTGATTTACCGTTCGTATATCCTAACGGATAATGCAGTATATTCTTATATTTATATAAAAGCAATCGCTTTTCTTTGTACCTATCTAACCAGTATTTCGGGGTTTTGCGATACTTTAGAGGAAGATATATACTTTAGATCGAATATTATATATATATATATATGAATATGAGTGCTACTGCTAAGAAAATATTGACAAGGCAGCTTTGTAAAAATACTCGAATTCTTCCAATGGCATCAAGGGAATATCCCATAATCTACCTCGGTATTATCTTCATTGTTCCAAACTTCACCGATATGGTCTCCTAAAAGCTATAAATATATGTACAAATTAACCCTCTTCTTCACCCACCATTGGAATATTAACAGGGAGAGAAGAAGAGATGAAACATGGAAAAAGACACAGAGCTGAGATCGCAAGAAGCTTACCTCAATGGGAACGCAAGTTTTTGTGTTACAAGGCATTAAAGAAGAAACTGAAACTGAGACAAGACATGGGCTTCAGACATTCATTAGGCAGGGAACTCGATAAGGTCAATGACTTTTTCATTGACAAAGAGGAAGATTATATCATCCTCTTCAGGGTAATACTAATTCTTTCTTTTCATATCTGATTTTCCCTTGAAAAGGAATTAAAATCATAAACTTGAGTTTTTTTCCCCCTTCATTTTGGTTCAAAGAAATTGTTATACGTTTTGGTGTTTCAGGAGCTTGAAAGCAAGGCTGAAAACATAAATGGCCATGAAGAAATGTTGGAATTGCTCAAGGAAATTTTGGCTTTTCATTCAGAGATGGTGATGCTACTCCATTTCAGCGTCATTAACTTTGCAGGTAATACACCCTATTTTTTAATCATGATTTACATTCGAATCTTTGCACTTGCAACCATTTTTTCAAGCTGTGAAACAAAACAGGGTTGATGAAGATTGTGAAGAAGCACAAGAAAAGAGCAGGTGGACGTGTTTGCGCATCCTACATGCCCAGGGTTCTGCAACAGCCATTCTTCTCTACCGAGTTGCTTTACAATCTCATTAGAGGGTGTGAAGCTATACTTGAGCGCCTCTCTCCGCCACAATGATCCGTAATAAAGACCCATTTTTCTGTAAAACTTGGTTTAGCTTTTG
Source organism: Gossypium hirsutum (assembly GCF_007990345.1). Taxonomy (NCBI): domain Eukaryota; kingdom Viridiplantae; phylum Streptophyta; class Magnoliopsida; order Malvales; family Malvaceae; genus Gossypium; species Gossypium hirsutum. The sequence goes on from NC_053433.1 coordinate 11,922,192, forward strand.
ATGGCATGACAAGTATTTTACCAGCTATATAGCAAAGGCATGGCTTAACACGGTTACGGAGCGGAAAGGAAAATGATGCTCCATTGCCTTACACATCCCTGTTTTATATATGAATTGTATGTTAATGTTGTTGTTATAAATGATTGAATATTCTCCTCTATCTTTTCGTTTTCTTCAATTACAACGCCCAAATAGAGGTAAATTTGAGTCTTTAATTTTAATTTAAAGAATGAAGCATATTAAAATTCATTTCCAACACATTAATCCCATTTCTCAATCCCCTCTTCTCCTCCTCCATATTCCCTCCTTTCTACACCAACTTTAATTGGAATGAACTAAAACAAAGTGAATGGAAAGTAAGATCCTTTCTACGCCACTCCATTTTTCCTTTCCTTTCAACTACTTGGGTCTCGGTTTTCATTGCATTTGGAATTTCTAATTTTTTTTTTCCATTCTACAAAATAATGAAAATTATCTGATTTTTGGAGTCAAAGCTACTGTGTTTTTCTACTTGAGATATACATATTTTTGGTTTTTTCATTTACAAGTAAGAAATATTTATATTAACTATTTAAAAGATATGTAAAAAAAAAATTAATTTTATATTTTATGTATCACTATGTTAAATTATTTAAATATTCTATATATCATTATATTAAAATTATTTAAATATCATTTATTATCATATTTAAAATTTTAAAATATTTTGTAAATCATTAATTTTATAAATATTTTATATTTCATGTACCATTATTTAAATATTATATAATTTAAGTAATTTTTTATTTTTTACTATAATGTCTATAAAAAAACATTATAACCTTCAACAACAATTTTTTACAGTAATAGAAAGCAGCAAAAGTTAATAAATTATATTTTTTCACAATATTTTTCTATCACATTTTTCTTAAAAAGTACGGATGAAAAATACTTTTCAACCGTAACATTTATATACAACAAACCTTTAATTTTTATTTATCACAATTTGGGGAATGTTGAGAAAAAATAATTTTTAAGATGTGAAATACTATTTTTATCCTTTAAATTATTTAATGAAAAGGATATATGATTACATAAATAATTTTATTAATTTTGACTATAATATATACTTTTCTTAACCTTTATTGTATTTCTTTAAAATTATTTAATGAAAAGTGACAAGCGGATGAATGGGACGTATTGGGAGTCGTATTAAATTTTAAATAAATGAATAAAACTCTCAAAATATCGGAGGCTAAAGTTTGTCCAAATAAAAATCCTAGCCTAAAGTGGTAAGGCCAAATCCGTCCCTCAACAAATTATTTCCTCTTCAAACCCTAGATCTGGGGTTTTACTTTATCTTCTCCCTCTCTATTTCCCCCCTCCCTTTTCAAAATTTTCATTTTTTTTCCCCTGTTTTAGTGTTTTTCGACTTATCAAAATCAAAGTGCAAAAAAAGAAAATCTCATCTTTTCTTGAATCTCAGAGGTACGGATTCTTCTACATTTCTGTTTCTTTCTTCTACAATATTTCAAAAACCCAACTATGAATTCGTTATTATTTTAGTTTTTGAAATAAAGCTTGATTCTTTTTTCTTTCATTTTATTGCTTGATTAGAATGGGGGAGATAAAGGACAACGACGCCTACGAGGAAGAGCTTCTCGATTACGAAGAAGAAGATGAAAAAGCCCCTGACTCTGCCTCCACTAAGGCTGCTGATTCTGCTAAGAAGTTAGTCATTTTAATTTATAAATATTTTTAAGGAAAACAATGTTCTAATATAATCTGCTAGTTTTAGTGTAAAGCAAATTGATTTTAATTTGTTTCATTTCTTTTTTATGTGGTGTAGGGGGTATGTTGGAATTCACAGTTCGGGATTCAGAGACTTTCTGCTGAAACCGGAGCTGCTTCGATCTATTGTGGATTCTGGTTTTGAACATCCTTCCGAAGGCAAAGTTTTAAACTCATGTCTGATTTTAACATTCGTGAATTCCATGCATTAAGTCATTTTGTTTTTCTTGCTTTTAGTGACTTATAATTGGGCAGTATACAAGTTTGGTGCTTTATTCTTTTGATTTACTGTTTTGGATGAAGCATTTGTTGTTACAGGATATGCTTTATAGTAATCTTTGAAATACTTTGCCTTGAAATTATATTTTCTCAACTTAATTTGTCTAGGCATGAAAGTCTTCAAAATTATCATAGCTTTTCTTTTCTGTTGATTCAAACTGTTCATTTAAACTCTTATTTTATTTTATTTTTATATATACTGTTTTTAATAAAATTTTTAATAATTCATTCATTCTAAGTTAGTTGGACTTGCCTACGGCTGAACATACAGTTTATATATGAATATGCTTCATCTGCTTTGCCTGATTCACTTGATCTGGTTTGGTTGTTCTTTGATTCTGACTTGTTCAAGCTTGTATTATTCAGGTAATCACGATATCTATATTCATCATTACGACACGATAACTGGTTTGGTAATCTTTCCATTAAAGGATCAAGAAGAACATTTATAATTTACTGAGGGTTCGTCTACTACGGTTTTATTTTCTTTTCATTAGTGCAACACGAGTGCATCCCTCAAGCTATTCTGGGAATGGATGTGATTTGCCAAGCAAAATCTGGAATGGGGAAAACAGCTGTTTTCGTTCTATCAACTCTTCAGCAAATTGAGCCTGTTGCTGGGCAAGTTGCCGCACTTGTTCTATGTCACACTAGAGAATTAGCGTACCAGGTGGGTTTTAGAGTCTTGAATTTATTCTTTGGAATTAGCATGCCAGTTGAGGGTGTTTCAGTGCCATTTCATCACTGAATTCATTCTTACCAAGTATTACTTCCTCTACCCTTTGACAGATTTGCCATGAGTTTGAGAGGTTCAGTACTTATCTACCAGATATTAAAGTTGCTGTCTTCTATGGTGGTGTCAATATCAAGGTTCACAAGGATTTACTAAAGAACGAATGTCCTCATATTGTTGTTGGGACACCTGGAAGGATATTGGCTCTTACCAGGGATAAAGATCTTAGTTTGAAGAATGTTAGGCATTTTATACTCGATGAATGTGACAAGATGCTTGAGTCACTTGGTATACTTTCTAGTTTCCATAATTCTGCTGCAAGTTTACTTTCACTGAGGCACTTTTTATTATCAATTGCCATTATTTCATTTATTTATTTTTCAAATTGTACAGACATGAGGAGAGATGTGCAAGAGATCTTCAAGATGACTCCACATGATAAGCAAGTGATGATGTTTTCAGCTACACTAAGCAAGGAAATTCGACCTGTGTGCAAGAAATTTATGCAAGATGTAAATACACTTCTTTCTTACTTTCTATCCTGTTGTCTCTTTAATTCTCTATCTTATGTGGGAAATATGTTGTTTTTATGTTCCTTTGTTAATGTAAAGGATACATACTTTTAGAAATTGATTGCTTTTGAAATATAACTGCTATTTACACAACTTCATGCTAGAAATCTCTGGATTTTTTGCAATGTACTATTTTCAGATTCTACTATGTTTTTAATGGTTTGAAGTCTTGTGTTAGTGGTTGTTTTGTCATTTTTTGCTGTCTGCGTTGGGCTGTTCTAGAAATATATTTCTCCTTTGATGGTCTTGTTTTATGTTTTTGCTGCAGCCCATGGAAATTTATGTTGATGATGAAGCCAAGTTGACTCTTCATGGTCTGGTACAGGTATGCATGCTGCTAATCACTGCATTTTTAACAGGCTTTGTTTGAACTGGAAGGTTAGGTAAAGGGTGTAGAGGTGACTTTTTGTTTTGATAATTCTCTGCGGTCAAGAAGGGATCTGGATCTAACCCTTCATATCCTTCAAATCAGAAGGATTTGTGAATGGAGATTCCTCCTTGAAAAATTCTGATTGGCTAGAAGAAATTCTCTTTCATTTTCTCAGCATCCAAACAAGGAAACCTTGATCTTTGTTTTCTCCTATTTTCCTCTTTCCAGCCCTTGTAGTTCCTATATAGGCTCATTGTTTAATCCATATTTTTTTAAACTTGTGCAGCATTACATTAAATTGAGTGAGCTAGAGAAAAATCGCAAGTTGAATGACCTTCTTGATGCCTTGGATTTCAACCAAGTAGTCATTTTTGTCAAAAGTGTGAACAGAGCAGCTGAGCTCAACAAGTTACTTGTGGAGTGCAATTTCCCCTCTATCTGCATCCACTCTGGAATGTCCCAGGAAGAAAGGTATGTATGCATTCTCTAATTTTTGGAGCGCATGATGGCCAAAGTATCACTTATCTATGACATGCATTAATTTTGGTATATTGACTTTCTTTGTGGCATCAATGCCTGGTTTTTTGCGATATTTTCGCATTAGTGTAGAAGTGAATTGAGAAGCCGTTTTTAGTGAAGGCATAATATGTATATGTATGTGTGTGTATATAAATATAAAATAATATAACATATAACTCCAGAAGACTTGTTCATTTTATATCCAAAACATGCAAAATTTTATTTTAGTTCCGTTAGTAACATTCATAGTAGTTTGACATTATTCCCCCTATCTTAATGGTCAGGGTACACCTAATGGAAAAAAGTAAAGAAATTAAAGAGAACCCCAATTAGGCAGTTTTTATTTAAAAAAAATATATGCTTATTTCTTATAGAAAACTTTGCTTTGCACGATGCGGTCTCAGGTGCTTCTGTTGTCCATTGCTAGCTAACGTGCAAAGCCTAGGCACACTCCCTTGACAACAGGAGGTTGTCTTGGGGGTATTTCTTTTTTCTGTATTATCCTTTTCGTGCAGTTGTGTGCGCTTTGTCGTTGGAAGCGGATGCATGAAGTTTTGGTATAGAGGGTACTTGTATCATGACTTGTACTTCTATGCTACTAGTAACAAGATTATTTAATTGTTAATATGTATTTTGTCAGTCGTAGCTGTGTCTACCGAATCATTTCTGCCATTTCAAAGTTCTTAAAGCTCTTGTTTCCCTAACCCTGATCATCCTTTGGTGAAAAAGGTGTTAACCTCTAGGACAGTAGTGTTGATGTTGATGAAGTTGATGTGTAAATGAATATTTGTATATTGATGTCATTGGCATTAACATTCAGTGGTTTTCTTTTAGTATGAAATTTCTTTATGGAATGGGTGTTTGTGTGATTGTGGCTATCCTTAAAGAGGCTATTTGTTTTCTATTTTTTAAGGTTGACACGATACAAGAATTTCAAGGAAGGGCATAAAAGAATTCTTGTGGCCACAGATTTAGTTGGAAGGGGAATTGACATCGAGCGTGTTAACATTGTAATCAACTATGACATGCCTGATTCTGCTGATACCTACTTGCATAGGGTAAGTTTATTTCTGGCTTTGCAATTGAACTAAATTCATCTTCACCTCGACTTTCTATCACTTTCTGTGGTTCTCTGTTATTGCAGGTGGGTAGAGCCGGCAGGTTCGGCACCAAGGGGCTTGCAATTACATTTGTCTCATCAACATCAGACTCTGATGTCCTTAATCAGGTACGTGATTTCTGTTTTTGGTTTTCTGTACTTTATCTCCATTTATATAATCCCTTTTGTTTAATGACTATTTATTCTTAAATGGTTTCAGGTTCAGGAAAGGTTTGAGGTCGATATAAAGGAGCTTCCTGAGCAAATTGATACTTCGACATACAGTAAGAAATTACCTACTATGCAATGTTATATGACTGATGCACTCGTGCATAATAGTTTGCTAAGTTGAGTATGTCAAAACATATTACATTCATGGATATGGGACTTTAATTACAGTTTCTAGGCACAGTTCATTTAAAATAATGCTTTAGTGTACAAGATTTGGTCACAATGTATTTGCATATAGTTACAAATGATTTGAAGACCATAAAGAAATGAAGCTAATATGAATTGGGTTGGAGGAAGTTATGTTTGAAAGTGGTGCAACTGGCTATTATGTTGCTTGTTGAATGAATGACGTGGTACTAAAAATCACAAAATTTGTTTTCATTTGCTTCTAAGTTTCACCTTCTGTTGGCTGTTTATTAGATTATATTTTCTTTTTTGTAGTGCCATCATGATAGAAGTTGTTGCTGCTAGACATTCAAGCACTCTTTTTGGCTGGCTGATTTCGATTCGGAGATAAAGGGCTTTGCCAGAACTGAGAATTGTTGTATACTATAGGGTGTTTTTATAAAGTCTTGATGTTAATAGGTGAGAGACATCTGCTCAAATTATCATTTTTGTTCGATGTTCTACTGATTATTTTAATTGTTGCAATTAAGACTGAATCTGTAGTGTACTTGGTGGATTGAAATTGGATTGGGGTTCCTCTCCTAATTTTGGGATTTTTCTTATCAATGAGTACTGTTGGTTCCAGGTTGATCTGAGGTTTCTGTTTTGTTTTATATTTGATAACCCTGTATTATGTAAAGTTTGTATATATGTTCTTTTAAATGTATCAAATCATAAGCAAAGTATTTGGGAATCATTTTACATATTAACCCTATCTTAATTATTAGAATTAAGAATCTAGAAATGTACCGATCATTTCTCAGTCTGTTGGTCTAGCAGCACCAATTCATCCACAATTGGTATCTTCTATCAAAAGCTATAGATGGCAATGTTGATATTGCAGGCTAGATTAAGCTAGCACAAAGTCAATGTTGAGGCAATTTATGTGATTTGGATTATAGTATGGTCTTTATGTACTAACTTTTGGGTGTCATTTTCTAAAATCCATAACATGTGGTATTAGAGCATGTTAAACAATCTAAAAAAAACTAAAAAAAATAGGTAGGATGTATTAATCTTATATCAGAAAGTAGAGTGAAAGTCTTTGGACGTATAAACCAGTGCGTATCTTGCCAAACATATCCTTGTCAAAAAAGAAAAAGTTATCCGATTATGAAGATTCTTAAGAATTAATTTACTTTTTCATGATTTATTGACTTTCACTCGTAATAAAGATTAATTTTATCAAACTTTACATAATTTCATTCCTAGCCAACTAGGTGGACCAAAACGCCAAAGCACAAGCTCGATCCACCAACGCTCCAACATCCTTTTAAGTTTCGCCTCAATCAAATAAGTAAAATTATTGTCATCCATATATTTGGTAAGAAATATGATATCTGAATTTCTGAAGCTCTTTAATCTATCTTATAGCCTTTATTGAGGTTTGCAATGTCATTGATTCATTTGGTTTCATATTAGTTAGAAAAGTTTAAAATAAATAATATGAGGAATATGTTCTCGCATTGCGGGATTGGCTTTTTACGGTTTGACAATTTATTTGTTTTTCAATAAAAAAAATTATTTAAAAAAAATAATTTTTATTCTTTAATTTTAAAAATTATAAAATATTATGTTTGTTAAATGAAAATGAAAATGAAAATATGATACTTATTTTTCACAATAAAAACATATAAAATAATTACTAAATATAATCAAATTAAAAATATGATTTTAGATAAATAAAAATGTTACTAATATAATAAAAATAAATTAAATAAAATTATTTATTTTTGTTTTTAAAAAATGTTTTTGATTCTTTAATTTTAAAAATTAAAAAAAATCATGTTTGTTAAATGAAAATGAAAATATCAAAATGCATATGATACTTATTTTTCACAATAAAAACATGTAAGCTAACTACTAAATATTAAATTAAAAATTTATTTTAGATAAATAAAAATGTTACTAATATAATAAAAATAAATTAAATAAAGTTATTTTTATTTTTAAAAAATAATTTTGATTCTTTAATTTTAAAAATTGAAAAAATCATGTTTGTTAAATGAAAATGAAAATATGAAAATGCATATGATACTTATTTTTTCACAATAAAAACATGTAAAATAATTACTAAATATAGTTAAATTAAAATATGATTTTACATAAATAAAAATGTTATTAATATAGTAAAAAAATAAATAAAATAAACAAGAGGTATCTAATCAAAATAAAATAATTTGTATTTTTAATGAAATAAAAAATAGATTTTATTGTTAAAAATGTTTTTGCATTTATATAGAGTTGAACCAAGTTGAAGGATGTTGAAAGAAAATTGTGCAAACCAATATCAATTTATCAATTAAAATAAAATTTTAAAAATTTTGTTTTAAACTTTTTAATTAAGAGATATTTTATGTGAGAGATATTATCTATATATACTATATTTTTTTAATTAAGAGAAAGATTAAGTCATTACGTTCTCATTAATTACACCATCAGTAGCATTTAAAATCAAAATATATCTAGAATTAAATCCCAAAAATGGAGGCCAACATAACATAAAAGCTACCATTGCTAAGGTATGAGCTGCTCTATTACCTATCTTATGAGTCTAATGGAAATAAGATTTTAATAGATGAACAAAAAGTTTTTGTTTTTTTCTTTTAGAGACAGAATCTTATGACCAAGAAATATAATGTTTAAATTTCTGAGGCTCTTTAATTTGACTTATAACTTTTACCTAGAAGGCATATACACTTTTTTTGGAATGTATTTTTTTACATTAGAATAGTTTAGTTTTAATGGCAGGGGCAAAGCCAGAAATTTTTTTTAGGAGGGCCGGATGAAATTTTAATTTTTTATAGTTTATATCTTTATAATTTATAAAAGATTAAATCAAATTTTTATAATTTTAGAAAGGCCAAAGTATAATTTTACCTTTATTAATTTAAAATTTTTAAAACCTAAAAAATAATTTTACATTTTAGGGGGCTGGGGCCCATGCCAGCCCCCTGGCTTCGCCCCTGTTTAATAGAAAATAATTTTTTTAAAAAAATGAATGTTAGATCACCGGTTTATTGGTCCAACTGATTCAATTAAAATTAAAAAAAAATAAAAAATTCGGGTTCAACCAATTTATAGTGATTTTTAATCAGAGGTTCAAAGCTGCTAGTAAAAACTACCAACTTTATTGGACAAATAAAGACATGTTAATCAACTTGTGCATTGGACTAGCTTGGCTAATGAAATAAATGTTTAAAATTTGTGATTTTTTTAATATTTAAAAACTGTGAAAATGAACTACCTTTAATTGACATATGATTTGGTTTCTGATTTTGGTAAGATGATGGCATGAAATTTCATTTTGATTAAGCAAAAACAGAAAACTAAAAAAATTGTAGAAAGAGATATGAGAGCCATTATAAATATATATCGATCCAATCTGAATCACTGAGCCATGTAAGGAAAATTTACATTGCAGCTGTAGGCAAAATCTATAACTGGAAATTTTGGCAGATTCTAGATTAATGATATGTCCAATTCAGCATTTCCTTCCTTAAACCAACAATCGAAATTCACCTTATAAATAATCAACTTTTCATAAGAACCACACAGGCCTGCCTTCCCCTCTCTGTCATTGCGTACAATGGTAAGAAAATATACTCTCTACATTTTAAACCCAGTCTGCTTTCATAATCTAACTGGTTGGAAATCCCATTTTTTTTCTTTTAAAATTTGTTGCAGGATTCATTATCAATCTCATATGCTATTTGCGTGGTCTCACTGTTAACAATTTCTATTAGTGCAAAAGAGTTTAACGTTCTAAGTTATGGAGCTTCTGGCAATGGCATTACTGACGATTCTTTGGTAAAATTTTTTCCCACTTTTCAGCTTATGAAATCTTGAATTTGCTTATATGTTTTCAGCTATTTTACTCAGAATTGTGTGGAATTCAGGCGTTCATGAAGGCATGGAAGGACACATGCAGTGAAGCAGCAAGTAGTGCTTCCTTGGTTATTCCAAAAGGAAAACAATTTTTGGTGCATCCATTAATATTCACAGGCCCCTGCAAGTCTGGCACTATAAATGTCATGGTAAGTGACAATAAACACTATTAATTACAAAGATTCCCACTGAAATCCAAAATATTTTCCCAGCGTAACGTGAGTAAATTGGCAATAAAACCTGTGCAGCTCTCAGGAACTATCTTGGCACCCAATGGTCCTGATCAGTGGAACTCATCCGATTTGTCAACATGGTTAGCATTTGAGGGCGTAAACGGTCTATCAATTTCTGGCTTTGGCACCATAGATGGACGTGGCAAGGGCTGGTGGGACCGATCATGCAGATATCATCCTGGTCAGGGATGTTTCACACTAGCACCAACGGTAAGCATGTCTAAAAAAGCCTATTTGTAATAGCATATAATGACTATATTGTGTTTTTCTTGTAGGCCCTCAGATTTCAGAACTGCAACAACCTTAAAATGTTGAACACTAATTTTCACAACAGCCCCCAAACACATGTATTACTGTTAGGATGCCAAAATGTCGAGTTGGGATTCTTGAATATACAATCACCCGGAACAAGCCCCAACACAGACGGCATACACATTCAGTTCGGCCGTAATGTTTCCATTCATAATTCACAAATTGCTGACGGTAATTTGACTGTCTTTTTCTTTGATTACATTGAAAGAATGGATGGCTGCAAGTGATACTTAAACATTTTTCATCCTTGATGAAACAGGTGATGATTGTATTTCCATTGGTGACAAGACTTATGATATCAAAATTAATGACATTAAGTGTGGTCCTGGTCATGGTGTAAGGTAAGATGCATTTTGTATTGAAAGGCCAAAAATAAGATTAACTTTGAGGTCCATTTCAATGGGTTTGGGTTTGGGCATGTAGTATTGGAAGCCTAGGAAGGGATGGAGAAGCGGTTCAAGTAAACAACATTAAAGTGAAAAGAGTAAGCTTCCATGGGACAACTAATGGGGTTCGAATCAAGACATGGCAGGTAATAAATTTCGTAACAAAATTCAATAAAAACTCAAAAAAATATGAGTGAGTAAATTGTAAAATTAAATTTGTATTCCACATATATATGCAGACAGGCAGAGGTCTTGTTCAAAATGTGACATTCACCAACATTAACTTCACGGCCGTAGAAAATCCAATTATCATTGATCAGTACTACTGTGATAAGCTGGATTCATGCAAGCCAACGGTGAGATGTTCATATATGCATAAATTCAACTGTTGAATCTCTTGTTAAATATCGATATTTATAATTGAAAATCTGGACAGGACACCGGAGTTCATATCAACGATGTAAGGTACTCAAAATTAATAGGGACATCACAGACGGAAGTGGCGATCAATCTGAATTGCAGCAATAATGTTCCATGCACGGGAATTACATTAGACAACGTTCGATTGGTGTCGGCAACTCATCAATTCAACCAATTGGTTTCTAGCTGTAACCATGCGTTTGGATTGAATAGAGGAATCATAGAGCCAAAATCATGTCTTAAAATTTGAGCGAGGGACAATGTGTGGATGGTTTTTGATTTGTAGGCCTGAATTGTATAATCATTCATCCAAGATTTTGAAAATAATTGGAATCTTTGTAATTTGTGGTGCATGCATGGTTCAAAATTGAAATAATAAGAAATCATTTCAATCCCATTTTTATGTTTTTTTGATTAATTTGTGAATTTTATAAAGTAATGCCTAAATAATTTGAGTGATTTTTATAAATGAAATTTTGATTGTACTAGTAAGATTGAAGTCATTAAACTTTAAGCAGTAAGTTGAGTTTACTATAAGTTATTGATTTACAAAGCTTTATAAAATAACTCTTAAAAAAGAAGAAGGGACGATTTGACCTAAAATGGTTGATCCCCTCACAAACATTGGGCCGAGTATGATTTAAAAACCACTTCATGCAGCTTTGATCCGTACGACCAGTCACGTAGAGTGAAAATGGCCCGTACAACCGGTTTATTAAAAAAATACTTTCCTAGTCTTAGGCTTTAGATTCCACACCAATTTTAAATTGCTTAAAGTTTATTGGTTATCAAATTAACGCATGGGCTGATGCAATACAGTTTAGACATGATATAAGAACCAGAGACTTGTTACACAGTTGATTGGTATTTGGTTATGCCATGTGTTTTCCCATCAATTTAGCTACTTCTCATGTTCAGCACCAGATCCAATAAAATTGTTGTTCTTGGGTATATCTTAAACTTAAGTCTACCCATTCACCAATCTTCGCTTGCATTAAGCAACAAGGAACTTGCACAAGAAGTTCATTCATTCTTCTTTTTACTAACCAAATTCATCTGCATCATTATATATATATATATATGCTCAATCTCTCCATATTGTTATCGCCATATATTATATTCCCCTACCATAGTATCCAAAATGGTGAGCTAGCTACGAGGATGTCTCTCAAACATAGATCTTGGCCATTTTTGGACTGCTAAATTAAATTGATAAAGATTATGGTTGATGCAGGAACTGATCTTCACCGTTTTTATTACAATTTCGTACGTCCTCACACCAGGAGCAAGTGGTGCAACAAGTTTATTTAATGTGGTAGATTATGGAGCAGTGGGAGACGGGAAAACCGATGATTCTGCTGTAAATTCTTCCACTGATCTTATCATTTCCTTTATTTATGTTAGTTTGTTATTCAATTATGGGTTTAACATTGTTTTGGATAAAATTCATAGGCCTTTTCCAAAGCATGGAAAGCTACCTGCAATGCTCCTTCAAGAAATCCAATCCTCATTATACCAGCGACGAAGATATTCTTACTGAAGCCTGTCACTTTCAGCGGTCCCTGCAAACCCACTTCTATCCATGTATTGGTAAATATAATCAATATATGTATATATCTTGTACATGTAATGAATGGGGCTCATATTGAAAACTTGACACCATAGATGTCAGGAAACATCGTTGCACCCAATTCCAAAATGGCATGGAAAGGTTTTCACATTAACAGGTGGCTTGCCTTCACACATGTAAACGGACTTACCATCATTGGATCTGGCACAATTAATGGCCGAGGGGCTGCATGGTGGTCACAGCCTTGTTTGCATAAGGTTCCAAAGGTAGGTCAATACTGAAAATAATTCATTATTCTTCCTTCTTGTTATCTTGGGAAAAATTCTTATATATGTGTACTTTCTTTCTCCAGGGTGTAACCTGCAAAGGACCAACAGTAAGCACAAACTTTCTTTTATGCTGATATTAATTATCTGCAATAACATATATAATTAATTAATGGCTTATCTGTGTTTGTTGACAGGCACTGACTTTTTATAGTTGCAATGGGCTTGTGCTCAAGGGAATAAGACACATTAATAGCCAAAGAAACCATATTACTATATCCAATTGCAAAGATGTTACCTTCTCTAACCTGCATATAAGTGCCCCAAAAACAAGCCCTAACACTGACGGTATCGACATATCCGGTTCCAGCAACGTTCAGATACTGAATTCTTTCATCGGCACTGGTACTTTGGCTATATATGATGTTGACCATGAAAAACTTCTTTTTTCATATTATTGGATAAGCGCTAAGCAGTGTGGACTTTTTTGATATTGAACTTTGTTATCACTGTGTGCAATGGTGGCAGGGGATGATTGCATAGCTATTAGCTCAGGTTCATCCCACATCAATATTACTGGCATTGCATGCGGCCCTGGGCATGGCATCAGGTCAGTACGGAAAAAGAGAAATGTCCTGATTTTTTAATTTACACATCGTAGATCATATTCAAAATGTATAGATTTTGTTTGAAAAAGAAAGTACAAATTGCAGCATTGGAGCATTGGGTGCTCATGGAGAGGACACGGTGGAGGAAGTACATGTGCGAAATTGTACTTTAAAAGGAACCATGACAGGAGTCAGAATTAAAACATGGCAGGTATTAGATATTGTAAGGCAAAGCAAGCAACTTGGTCAACAAGTTAGGTATCTATCTTATTAACTTTTAACTAAAAACATTTTCATGTTATATGTAGGGAGGCGTTGGAAATGCACGGAGGATCTCATTCGAGAAAATCAGGTTCATTCGAGCTGATAGCCCTATTATTATCGACCAGTATTATTGCCCCAGTAGAGTGAATTGCAAAAACGAGGTAAGTCAACTTGAATCCAAATGCTTTGACTTTCATATGCATATTGATGGTAGCTGACAATTAGTTTTTTGAACCTAATTATGGTAGACATCGGGCATTAGGATCAGCGATGTATCGTACAGATCCATCATTGGAACTTCAACCACAGACAAGGTGATCAATTTGAGCTGCGACCAGAATGTTGGTTGCACCAACATTCAGTTCAATTATGTCTACATAACGTCCACGGTTCCAGGGAAGAAGGCCTATGCCTTCAGCTTCAACGCTCATGGAAACTACACCCATACCAGACCTGTTGTGAAGGGACTGCAAGCTTATCCAGGAGAAGAAGGTGGCTACTTGAAGAAAGATGGATGAAGGATTTGTTTGGTTATATCAAAACATTGACGCTGAATTTAATAAAAACATATATCCCGTATAATCCAAATCTAAACTTTTTTTTCGTTTCAAATTCATTGAATCTGTAGTATTATTTTATTTCTTTTCAGCATCTATCTTTCTTCCAAACGCTGACTAATACAACTAATATATCGCTCCAACCAGTGGCGGAGCCACGTTGAGGCGCAGTGTGCCATCCCCCCAAGTTTAAATTTTTTCAATTTAGTCCTTTGTAAATTTACACTATGACCCTCTCAAAAAAATATAAGTAGACCCTTCCAATATTTTTATAGGATTAAAAATAATATTAAAAAAATTATTCTTGATAAAAACAAAGAAAAAATCCTAAATTACTACTGATCTAACTTTTGAATGATATTTTTGTTAAATAATAATAATAAATATTTATTTAATAGTTTATTTAACATAATAATATTTTATAAGTAATATAATAATATAAATAAAAAGAAAAGAAAAGAAAGGATGAAGAGACTTTTATAATATTTCTTCTTCGTATTGGTGCTTAGCAAGAAAAGAAGAAGAAAAAATTTATTTATCATTTTTTCTTCAAATTTGAACTATAAGGTATGTTTTTCTTCAAACTTTTTATAGATTTTGAATATTTGAAACTTGTGTTACATATATGTACCAATAGTTTTTTGTTTTCTCAAGTATATTAATAGTTGTCATTAAAAGATATTGATGGAACTTGAAAGCTTATAAAATTAAGTGAAATGTGTATGCTTTTGGATAAAAAATGATTAGGAGATGGTTTCTAACTTGTTAGAAGTGTAAAAATAAAACAAAAATAGTTAGATAATGTTATACTAAGTTTCAGTTAAAGTGAAGGGAAAGAAGAAAACCTTGATCACTTTATTTAAAATTATGTTAAATGATAGCTTGTGAAGTAGTGAACATTCCTGTGAAAACGGAATAAAACATGGTTAACCAAGTCAAATAATAGCTATTTCGACTTACTTGTTAGAATACTGCTTCTTTTGAATTTATTTTTTATATGTTTAAATCGATTGTTATATTGGAATATTACTTCTTTTGAATCGATTGTTTATATATTTAAATCGACTGTTACATAACACTTCTAATTTTAACTCCTCCCTTAAGATTAATATCTTGGCTCTGCCACTATCTCCAACATATATTATTTCGGAATAACTTACATTAGGATGATTCTAAAAAAATTAGTTTTTAAGTACTAATAAAATTTTGTCACACCATCAAATTTTAAAAACATAAAATTATTATTATACATTCATCTATAGAGATTATTTTATGGACCTTTCCCACCATATTATTCACAGCCTCTTTCCAATTATTTAATAACATTTCAACAAAATTTTCCATGTGATTGATACATAATTTTGATAATTTTTTATCCCAAATCTAGAACCCCAAACCTAAACTCAAACACCGACCCTGTAACCTCGAACCCTTAATCCTAAACCAGAACCCTGAACTCCAAACTTGTAACCTATAACCCCAAATCCATGAACCTTGAACTCGAATCTCGAGCCAAAAACCCGAACCTTAAACCCTGAACCTTAGGATTCAGGTTCAAGATTTAAAGTTCAGGGTTCGAGTTCAAGGTTTGGGGTTCTGGGTTTGGAGTTCATGGTAAAATAATTACCAAAATTATGTGCCAATGATATGGAAAAATTGCATAAAAATTACTATTTTTTTAAAAAAAATTGGTTGCATAAAAATAAAAAATATTAATTTATGGAAAAAATGATTAAATTTTTTTTAAAAAAAGAAAAGATCGATGTTTGTTTATAATTTAAAAAACTAATTATTTTAAGTAATTTAATTAAATTTAAATTAAGTTGGAGAATATATTAGATATAAATGAATGTATAATAATTTATCTTTAAAATTTAATAATATGGCACTATTTTTTTGGTGCCTAAAAACTACATCTTTTAAAATTATTTTCTAACAATAATTAATCATCTAATTGAATTTGATATAGAGCTAGGTTCCTCGCTTATTTTGTTGGGTTACTTTTGTTTTTATACATACATACATACATACATACATACATACATATATACATACATACATACATACATACATACATACATACATACATACATACATACATACATACATACATACATACATACATACATACATACATACATACATACATACATACATACATACATACTTACTTATTATATTTATAGTTAGGGTGAGTATTTTGGGTGAGTATTCGATTCAACTGAAAAAATTCGAGTTAGTTGAGTTGACAAGTCCTACTTTATTATCCTATTTCGATTTGAATTTTTTTTGAATCGAGTTGAGTGAAATAAAATTCAAGTCGAATTGAATAAATTTATTTGAGTTAAATAAAAAAAATAAATCGATACAATATGATTAAATTCTGAGTTAAAAGAACATAAATACCATAGATAGAGAGAGAGATTAAATCGATACAATATGACTAAACTTCACCAACAATGCATTCAACAACAATGCACACACAATATTCTCTCTCTCTAACTTTTTATTTCAATTGTAGTTTTATACTGATTTTTTAGAGATAAGGAAAATAAAAATGACAAAAAAAAAATCTTTCATTACGATGCCATAAAATTGGTGATGAATAATGTCACACCAAACACACACAAAAAAAAAAGTAAATAAAATTGTCTTTGCACATATAAGTGGATGTACTGTACATGTTGTCAATTTCTTTTTTTTGAAAAGAGTAATGAGCTCGTGACATATGTATATGAGTTAGACCTCAATGTCTTTGTAACATTTTGATTTAAGGTCTAGTTTTGAGATCACATATCCGAAATAGAAATAATTATTTCATGATTATTATGAGGTCTAGAATGAGAATGTATACTTGTGTAAAAATTTCATTGAGAAATTCTATGCCTAAAATGTTCAATTTGACATTAGGGACCAAATTGCAAAATATGTAAAACTTGAGTTCTAGAAGCTATTAGCATGAAATTGAGTTAGATTATAAATTAGAGGTCCTCAAATAGAAATTTGACCAAGTTATAAAAATTTGGACAAAAATGGGCATGCATGGGTAAAATTTTAAAGAAAGGCCTTAAGGACATTTTGGTCATTTGGTTAATTAAAGAATAAAAAAGGGAAAAATCAAGAAAAAAATGTTGTCTATTTTCTTTATGGTGTGCCAAAAATTGAAGGGGCTCCATAGCTAGGGTTTTCAACATTTCAAGCTTGATTGTAAGTACTCCCTAGCCTCGTTTTTTATTTATTTTTTTATATTTTTGAGATCCTTGAAGCATGTTTTAGCCATTTTCTACCCTTATTTTATGCTAGGGTTCATGTTAAAAAACTTACCCATGTGTGAAATGTTTGTATTTTGGTGTTTAATGGAGGAATATGAAAATTTGATGCATGATAAACATCTTTTGTCAAGTGGTTTTCCATGAAAACACCTAAAAAGGGACCAAATTGTAAAAGATGTAAAAGTGGGTAGTAAAAAAGTGAAATAAAGGAAAATGTGGGCTATTATAAGCTAGAATATAATTCGGCTGGGCTTGGGAAATCAAGGGAATGCATGTATTTCATTATACGAGCCTAGGGACTAAAATGTAAAAATGTGCAAAGTTAGGGGTAAAAAGGTAAATTTACCATAAAGTAAGTTTATGGGCTGAAATTGAAGAATGTGATGAATTAATAATTTAATTTGTTTATATAGACTTGGAAAGACCAATTTCGAAAGTAGATCGTGGAAAATAAAAGGTTTTGGAATAGTTGGAATCCAAACCCGAAACATTATTCAGGTAAGTTCGTGTAACCTGATTGGATGTTTATGCATGATAACTTTAATTGTTATGTTGAATTGAATTTAAAATGCATAAATAATGAATTGTATAAAGATGCCCATAATTCCGTAATT
Source organism: Gossypium hirsutum (assembly GCF_007990345.1). Taxonomy (NCBI): domain Eukaryota; kingdom Viridiplantae; phylum Streptophyta; class Magnoliopsida; order Malvales; family Malvaceae; genus Gossypium; species Gossypium hirsutum. The sequence goes on from NC_053433.1 coordinate 11,940,320, forward strand.
GATTCAAAATGGGTTAATATCTGCTTGAATATGGAATTTAGATTGATAGGTCACTCCTCACGAGAAATGGGATCCTGCATGTGTTGCAGAAATGATTTAGCCCCGATGGGTAATCCATTGATCTTATTATGGAAAGGATTTAGCCCAAACGGGTAATCCTGAAATGAGCCTATCGAGTATACGTTTTAATTAGGATTTAGCCTAGACTGGTAATTCCTAGTTGACTAGATTTAGCCTGGACTGGTAATCAAGATTAGACTCTGTAGGAAATTCTTTGTCTTATAATAGATTTAGCCTGGAATGATAATCCGAGAAAGCCCTTGAAGTACATGTTACAGCTAGAATTTAGCCTGGACCGGTAATTCTGCTGTAAGAAATGCGACTCGAGAGTGTACCGGATAGGGCACTACTGGAGATAAATTGACGGTTAATAAAATAGTACACCTAGATCGTACTAAGTGATGAAATATCCATCGGGAATTTAATGATTCACCGGATAAAACATTTGTAAATGACATGAGAAATACGTAATTGAATATGTATATGATGTGATGAGCTCATCTATGGATCTTGAAAATTATGTGACTAACTTGTTCATTGAGTGCATGTGTTTAGGGAAAACTATTTATAATTGATGGATAACATGGCTTATTGTGATTCTGTGTTTAAAATGACTGGTAAGTTTACTTTCCGTTATATGAACTTACTAAGCATGTAATGCTTATCCCCTTTTTACTTTTCCCTTTCTTATAGAGCTTTTGGACTCGTGAAGGTTGAAGGATTGTGGGAGTTTGATCACACTATCGGCAATCTTGTTTTGGGTATAAAAGAACTATTCATTTTGATATAATGGCATGTATAGGGCAACTTATCTTTTGGTTATATGTGTCATTTAAATTAGCCAAGTGTAATGGCTCATGATGGTTGATAAATCATTTTGTATATGGCCATGAGATATGGCTCATATTTTACTATTGGGTTGTAACCCTTATTAATTATGTATGAATGCAAAGTGTTCATGTTGATGTGGTTACTTGTGAATGATGGATGTAAGGTATAGCATGTTTATTTGGTGAATGATCCATGATCAATAAGTATGGCCACAACAATGTTATAAATGTGTAAAGTTGGGAAGAAGGATATAAAAACATAAAGGTTATGAATTGGTATGAAAAGCTTAAGAAATGCCTGTAAAAATTAAGATGATGCATGGAGGCATTAGGGGCATAATTTAATCATGGATTTGGATATTGGAGTAATTCAAATGTGTTGTGTTGTATGCTAAGAACATGTATAAATGAGTGAGTCTTAAAGCGTGGCAAAAAGGCTTGGAAAATAGCCTAGAATTTGTCCACAAGGGTAGACACACGGGCATATGTCTAGGCCATGTGTGACACACGGTCTGCCCCATGGGCGTGTTGTTAGGCCGTGTATCCCTTGCACCTTAATTTTACAAGTCAGAATGCCCAGTAGTAAACACACGGGCTAAGACACAGGATTGTGTCTTAGCTGTGTGAGAGACAAGGTCTAACCACATAGGCGTGTACTCTGGCCGTGTGAAGTCTGTACCATTTTATGAAAAATCATTTAATTTTATTTGGCCATACGCCATGTAACCTTATTTTGGTGGTAACATCATAGTTAGAGAGTTACACGGCCTGAGGACACGGGCGTGTTAGGAGCACATGGGCGTCTCTCATTTCTCACACGGGTGTGTGACTTTGTATTTAAGAAAATTTCCCTAGTTATTCTAAAGTTCCTGGTTTGGTCCCAAACTATTCCCAATGTATGTTTTGGACCTCGTAGGTCCATACAAGGGATGTTTTGCATATGTTTGAATGACTTTTGAATTGAAAGAAATTTTATAGCTTGATTTTGCATGAACATTTGTATGCATGTTCAGTAATGCCTCATACCCTGTCTCGGCCTTGGGTACGAGTAAGGGGTGTTACAATGTTGATTTGATCATCTTTAAGCTATAGATGCTTTAAGGCATCACAAAATATTTTAATGCTTTTGTTGTGGGTTAAATGCACTTATTGTAACACCCTTCACATGTCCTCGTCACTAGAATCGAGTTACGGGAGGTTATAGTACAAAACAAAATAGTTATAAACAATTAACAATAAAAAAATCAATTACTTTAATCAATTCAATCATGCAATACCATTTAAAACTTTTCTCAATTCTTATATGAGCTTACATGAGCTTTAGAGTTGGCTCGAGAACAAACAATGATCAAATTGCAACCTGTTCAAAAGTTAAAGATAATCATACAAAATAAGGGTTAAATAGCCGTATGTCTAGGCTATGTAACTCTCTGAAGCCTTGTGGATCAAATTACAAAATTTCATCAAAAGGTACACAATCGTGTGATTGGGTCGTGTAACAAACTGAGACCGTGTGAAAACTAAATGACCAAATCTACAGTACTCACACAGGCGTGTGGCCAGCTGGTGTGATAATCGAGAATCGTGTGCTTCTAATTCTTCCTATTATCCAATAGATACACAACCGTGTCTCCATCCCGTTTATGACACACGACCATATGGATAGGTCGTGTGGTACAAAAAATGCAATTTGGTACATGTTTCAATTTTCAACCTAAAAAGATAACTTTAAAACACAATTAGGCCAATGGTAAACCTGTTCAAATTAATCCAAAACAATCCAAAAACATACTATATCAACCCCTTAATTATCAAACCAATATGTCTCAATGGCACCATTACATAACAAGGTTATAAGTACATCACAAATCATACAATTAAATTGATTTCATACCACACCATCCATCCAACTTAAACATTTTACAACGAGACATACATGTACTAATTAATACGAAGCATAGACACATTTATTTTGTCGCAATTTGAATAAATTTAACGACAATCTTGCATAGAGTATGGGATCAAAAGCTCACTAAGTTTCATAATCAAATTCTATAATAATATATATAATTATCACCAGTTTATTTCATTGTGCAAAATCTTCATGACAAGATAAAAAATATCTCAAAACTCCCACTAGATACATAAATTACTTATAATCTTAAAAAAATTATCACATAATAAAATAAAATATTTATATAAAAACATATCTCTAATCAAATTTAATTTAAACCCTAAAATTTTAAAGTTTTAGTAGTAAAAAAAGTCATGAAAATACTTTTTATACCCTAAAAAAATATCTTTAACTTAAATTTCTAGTGTTTCAGATAATGATCTCCGCGTTGATGGTGATCGAAATACCAAGAAAGTAAGATTCAATGGTGCTATTGATGGGGAGGCCACAAACATGGTTGTTGACTCTGTGCAACAACAGAATATGTCTTTTAAAGACAAGCTTTTAGGGGGAAGTGGAGCCTCGGATAGGGATCTTGAATGCTCTTTTGGAAAAAATGAGGGGGATTTTGAATTGGTGGAAGGGGATGTGAATACGTCCATGGTTGACGGGATTTGGACAATTGCCTTCTCAGACCGTAATAAAGACATACTTTTCAAAGAGATGGAACTAATGATCATTCTTAAGCTTTTAGGGCGTATTATTGGATACAATGTACTTCACAATCACATTCTTAATCTCTGGAAACCGACTAAAATTTTTCATCCTATGAATATTACTAATGGATATTTTTTGGTTAAGTTTCAGGATTTTGATGATTATAACAGAGTTTTAACTCAGGGTCCTTGGATCATTTTTGGGCAATACCTTACTGTGCAACCATGGACGCAAACGTTTAATCCAGCACAGCCTTACCCTAGCATGGTGATGGCTTAGATTTGGTTGCTGGGGCTTTTGAAGTACCTGTACAAATGAAAGATTATTGAAGCTGTTGAAACCATTCCTTGATTTAAAAATTTTAAAATTTTAAAAAAGGGGTAATCGACTTTTGAAAAACAAATGCATGGATTCGCCACCGATCTTTTGTTTTGGTGTGATCGGATCACCTAAAAAATTGGTTATTTTAATAAAACATTTATGATTTACTAAAACAACAATTTTGGTCTACAAAAATTTTAGAAAACGGGCTCGGGAGTCGGTTACGCATGAGGAAGGATTAGCACCCTCACTACGCCCAAAATTGGTACCAAATCGATTAAATATTGTCCTTATGTCTAAAATTAAAAATGTTTTTGAAATGTGGCTTTTTTAATAAAAGTTGAATAACCCAAGTTAATCGTCAAAAATTTTCTTGTTTCGATGTCCGGAAATTTATAATTCGAAAATCACGAAAGGATGCTCAACTATTTAGTCCAACGAAAAATCGAAACCCAGCACAGTAGGGCATGATTCTTTGAATTCCCAAACATTGATCATTGCCTCACTTTGGAAAATACGAGTGAAATCCCGGAGAGATATTTGATTATTTCGGTCAGACGGGAGATTGCAACCCAGCACGATAGGGCACTATTCCCCGAACTACCCAAACATCAAACACTTCTTTCGTTTTAAAGGGTTTTTAAAAAACGTGGATGAAACTTCAAAGGGATCTTCGATTGCTTAGAAAAAATGAAAAAGCGCAACCCAACACGATAGGCACGATTCTCAAATCTCCAATCATCGAACATCCTTTGTTTTGAAAGGTTTTTAATAAGCATGGGTGAAAACCTAAAGGAATATTCGATTGTTTTTGAGCAAACGAGAAATCACAACCCATCACGATAAGGTATGATTCTCGAATCATCAAACACCGAGTATTGCCTTTATTTGCGAAAAATCTTATTTCGAGGTAACAACATGTCATACTCGGTAAGTTAGGGCACCACACCTCGTATCTCCAAAAATAAACATTTTTTTAAACTCACATTGTGATTAAAAGGAATATTCCATTATTTAGGTTAAATAAAAAGAATCGAAATCCAGTAAGTTAGGGTACGATTATCTCGAATTACCTAATACGGAATATTACTTTTATAAAAGAATTGTTTTAATATATTGAGTAAGAAAATAACGTGATTTATAGTAAAACATAAAAGCAAATTATAATATTAATGTGAATAATAACATAATAGGTGCGATAGTGTCAAAAACGATAGTATGAGTAATTATAAAAGATGAAGTAATAGCAAGACTAGTAATATGTAAATATAAACAAATGCATGAGGAAAATGAAATGATCGAAGACATAAGCAAATTAACGAATAAATAAAAATGAATAAAACATGGAACAACAAAAATGGCAATGACAATGATAATAATAATAATAATAATAATAATAATAATAATAATAATAATATAACGTAGAAAATAATGATAATAATATATGAATTTAAAAATATATATACATACATATACCAAAGACATATTCATAATAATAGTATTGAATATTAAAAGTATATATATAATAGAGACAAAAATATGTGCATAATGTAGTATTGAAAGTATTTACATGGGATAATGTATAAAAAAACATATGAATAATGTGATATTAAAAATATATACATAAAAATATAATAGATATATATAATATATACATAATATAGTATTAAAATATATATAATACATACACATTAGAAATAATAATAATAATGTTACAAAACAATTATTAATAATACTTCATAAATATATACATATATATATGTTAAAAATAAGTACATATTAATATTAAGATGATGATAATATTAAAATAACCATTGATAACTTTACATATAAATATATACACATATAAGTATGATAACAGTAATTATAATACTAATACTAATAATAAATACAATAATAGTAGTAAAAATAAACACATTAATAATCATGAAAATAATGTGTACATGAAAAATAATAATGATATGATAAAAAAACGATACAATATAATAATAATGTAAAGAAAAGAAATAATAATATTTATAATGAAAGAAAATAAAAGAGTGTATTTAAAAGCATATATATAATATTATTTGAACTAATATTAAAAATTAAAGTAGCAAAGATAATATAAAAATCAACTTAAATTAAAAAGAGACTAAATTCGAATAAAAAACGAAGTTTTGGGGAAAATTTAAAAATAAAAAAAAGAAAAGGGCCTATTTAAATGCGCGTGAAACAACAGAGGGCCTAAAGTGCAATAACCCCCTTTATAAAATGCACAGCATCAGCTAGGATTAAATTGAAAATTGCGACAAATTTTGGTGCCAAATTAAAAATAAAAAATAATTTAATTGCAAAGTAATAAAAAGCGGAGGGGCTAAACGCGCAAATAGCCCCTCCAATGAAAACACGCGGATCCTGAAGTTGGAGCGGGTCGGGTCGCGGGTCGGCCATGGGTGAAGAGCCAAAACGATGTCGTTTTGGCATTAGTGGCTTAAACCCAAAACGACGTCGTTTTGATGGGGCTATATAAGTCAAAATTCCTAAAAAAAACTCATTTTTCCCATTTCAAAAAAAAAAAACTAACCCCTTTCTCTCAAACTCTCTCAAGGCTTTCTCCCTCCGACCAAACTCCGGCTCCGTCCGCCGCCATCCGTCGCCGCCGGCCACCGTCGTCGGCCACCGCGCACGGTGGCCGAAAATTTCAAAAAGGTTTTTTTTTTATATATTTCTTATATATATACCTTGATATATTTTAATACATGAATGAGAAGAGATGGATTCGAATAATAAAATAAAAAAGAAAAGAAAAAAACCTTAAGCCGGTTTGCACTTCTTCTTTTTTGATGGCTTTGTTATTATCTTTTTTTTTGTATTGCTTGCTGTTTTTTTTTTAAGAAAAATCTTCAGAGAGATTACACTTTTTTTTTTCAATCTTTTTTTTGATAAAAAACCCCCTTCCTTTTTACAATATTCTTGTTTTTGTACCAAAAAAATCCGGGATTTCAGGCTTTGTAGCCGAAATACCATGGATTTGCTACCTATTTCCTTGTTTTCTTGCTTCTTTTCTGTCCCTTTTTTTGTTTTTTTCTTCTTTTGACTTTTGCAGGCGTAAGTGGAGCAAGTGGAGGTGGCTAGGTTTTTTTTTCTTTTTTTTCTTTTTACTGAAAATTAGTTAAGGTTGTGGGCTAATTGGGCTTTTAGGGTTTTAATATTTGGGCTGTAATTGGGTATTGTATTTATTTATTTGGTTTATTGGGTCCCGGGCAAAATTTGGGCCTTACAGAAGCAATTAGAGGACTAATCGAAAAAGTTGTTAAGTTGGATTTGCAAACTGATAATAAAACTAGAGGTTGGTTTGCCCGTTTGGCAGTTTTTATAAATTTAAATAAACCATTGGTCTTTCAGGTGTTAGTGAAAGGTGTTGTTCAACGAGTCGAGTACGAGGCGCTTTCGATGGTGTGCTTCTCTTGTGGGAAATATGACTACGTCAAGGAGTTGTGCCTGTCAGTAGTGTCAACTCCGGTTCTGGGGAGTTCAGTGGGTGTGACGGTAGAGGTCTCGGGTTAATTTGGTAGCTAAATCAGGAAAGAGTCCATTCGGGTCTAGATTTTTGCCGTTGATTGTGGAGAATGTTTCTGGAGGTGATTTAGGCTTGGCTGATGGGGATTTGTCGGGGGAGACAGATGCTGGTAAGAAAGATGCGTTTGGGAGGGATTTTAATGCTAGGGTTAGCTCCAAAGGGGACTTGGGTTCAGCTGTGGATATGGGCCGTGGGCGTGAGGCTGGTCATAGGTCTTCTGCTGGGTTTGTTGTAGGTCCAAGTTCTGGTAGACTTAGGGTGGTTGAGACGGGTCTTGTTGAGGGAGCTCCTAGCCTTAAAACCTTGGAAAAGAGGCCTGTGGGGCTTGATAGGGCTGAACAAGTTGGAAAGGATTTGGGAAATAATCTTATTTTTTCTAATGCTATTCTTCCATTTCATCTACAGGGTCAACGCATACTAGAGTAGCTGACACAAGACTAGTCGGGCTGGAGAAAGGAAGACCTGATGGGCCTATGGAATTTGGTACTGGGCTAGCAGGTCCATTAGCACCTGATTTAAATTCCAATGGGTTGAACAAAAGGATTTTGAATAGAAAAAAATAATGTTTTGGATGAGCAACATTTTAGTGGGATTTTTTCTAATGGTTTCTTGGGAAAGGAATCAGTAGATGCTCAACCAGGATTTTCAAATGTTACGGGGGATAAGTTGGTGCATAATAATCCTATGTTTGATGGTCTTAGAGAAACTGCGATTAAATTGGATGCTAATTTATTAAACCTGAATCATTATTAGGTTGTCATTATCAATGATCATAATTTGTCAAAACCACTAAAAGGTAATAAGAAAATTTTTTTGGTTAATACTAACAGATGTTTTTCTGTTTCCAGAGGGCATGGTTTTAAGATTAAAATAGGCAATAGTCGTAGTGGAGCTTTTCTTAATCGTACGTTAAAGGAAAAATGAGGTCGATTAAAAAATGCTGGAATTTCTCGAATTCCTTTCACAGAGGCTATGAGTTCTATGGCTAATCTCATTAATTCACAAGTTGGAGCAGATGTGATTGGTGGTAGTGTTGATGGACAGATGAATGGCATTGGTTCCGTATATGCATAATATGGTGGTATTTTTATTTTTAATTTCAATATTTTATTTTTATGAATATGAATTTCTCTATTTTCTGCTGGAATTGTCAAGGTTGTGCTAGTTTGAAATTTCCTCGTACTTTTTGGGAATATAATAGAAAGAATAAGCCTGATTTGATTGGTCTTTTAGAGATTAGGGTAAGTGGTACCAAAGCTGACTCAGTTATTGCTAAGCTTGGTTTTGAGTTTTCGCATAGAGTGGAGGCTATGAGTTTTTCTAGTGGCATTTGGATTGGATGGAAGAATACAATTTTTGTAGATATTTTAGGTAATTATTCCCAATTTATCTTACTTAGAATTTCTGGGAATTCATATAGGCAATCGGTTTTGGTCACTTTTGTGTATGGTTGTCCTAATAGCCAAAAGCGCAAGCAGTTATAGGAAGGTCTTAAGGGTATTGCTCCGGTGGATGAGACTCTTTGGTTAGCGATTAGGGATTTTAATGCTTTTCTTTCTTCTTGTGAGAAAAGAGGGGGTCAGATCATTGGGAAAAGATGTGCTCTTTTTAGTGATTTTATGGATTTCTTGATATTACATGATTTGGGGTTTAGTGGTCCAAACTTCACTTGTAATAGAGGTGGTGTCTTTGAGAGACTGGATAGGGCAATTTGTAATGAATCTTGGAGTCTCAAGGTTCCTCTGTTGAGAGTCGTGCATTTACAAAAGCTTAAATTTGATCATAGACCTCTTAAATTAACTCTTTTTCCTAATGACAAGCCTTTCGCAGAGAGATATTTTCTTTTTGGGCAGGTTGGGTTGAGATATTATCAAGAAGGATTGGGAGTTTCAGGGGAATTTGTTGGATACCTAAGATACTTTCAGTAATCAAGTGAAATTATGGAATAAAGATGTGTTTGGTCACATTATTCATCGGAAGAATCTTTTGAAAAAGAAACTTGATAATGTTCAGAAGGTGATTGATCGAAGGAGCTCGTCTTATTTGAATCAGGTTGAGTTAGAGATCCAGGAAGAATTGGAGTCAATTTTACATCATGAGGAACTTTTATGGCATCAGAACTCTAGGTGTGACTGGTTGGTGTTTGGGGATAGAAATACGAGATTTTTCCATAGGAGAGCTTTGCAGAGGAGAAAGCATAATCGTATTGTCACCTTAAAAAATCAAGTGGGAGAATGGGTTATGGATGAAGAAGAATTGAAGCAAGAAGCGGTCAATTTTTATAAGAATCTCTATGGCGAGCAACCAAGAAGAGCGAGTAATCTTGGTGATAGTTCTTTCCCATCTCTTGATAAAAAAGATATTCAATTCTTTAGTATGCCGGTTTCAGATGAGGAGATTAAGAAGGCCCTTTTTGACATGGCTCCTTTAAAAGCTCCAGGAAGTGATGACTTTCATGCGCTTTTTTATCAAAGTCAATGGGAGTATGTTGGTCCTTCGATTTGTGGGTGGGTTAAACAAATTTTCTCTGGGGAGAGCATTGATTTTTTATCTTATTAATTATCTTATAGTCCTTTTACCTAAAGTTCAACATCAGGAATGTTTTTGCAGTTTCACCTCATCAGTCTATGTTCAGTGTTGTATAAGTTAGTGATGAAGATTATTGCTAATAGATTTAAAGTGGTTTTTTCGAAGCTCATTGGACCTGAACAAGCGATTTTTGTATCAGGTAGAAATATAAATGATAACATCATCATTGTACAATAAGTTATACATTCTATGAGGAGCAAGCAAAAGAATAAAAGATGGATGGCTGTTAAAATTGACCTTGAGTAGGCTTATGATCGGGTTCGTTGGGATTTCATTGACGCTTCACTTCAGGCTGCAGGTATTCCTAACATTCTTCGTAATGTCATTATGTCAGCTATATCTAGTTCCACTATGCAGGTACTTTGGAATGGTGTGCCATCACAGAAATTCAAACCGGCAAGAGGAGTTCGTCAAGGATGCCCACTTTTGCTTTACCTTTTCATTTTATGTATTGAGTGGCTAGGGCATAGTATACATGCAGCTATGGTGAATGCTAGATGGTCGTCTATTCGGCTGTCTAGATCAGGTCCGCCCCTTTCTTATCTTTTTTTGTTTTTTTTTTGCAGATGACTTGTGTAGCAGCCTATTTTTCAGTTAAATCGGAATAGTGGTTTTGGGACCACAAATCTGATCCAAAATATATTTTATTTTTATTTTACCATATGGCCTTTAGTATGTTAAGAATGACGTGTGAAAATTTTGATATGAAAATTTTATCGATTTCGTGCCTAATTACGAGAAGGACTAAATCGCATAGAATGTGAAAGTTAAATTTTAGTAGCTATGAGGATCAAATAGCTATGAAATTCAAAAATTAAGGTTCTTATATGGTAGCTAGACCATTAATAAAAGTATGTAGATTTTTATGGTGACTCATCCATGGAATTATAGAAAAAGACAATGGACTAAATTGAAAATACCAAAATACTTAATTAATTAAAAGATGAAAAGAAATTATATCATCTTATTTTCATCATCTTCAACCTAAAAACACATGGAAACCCTAAAAGAGAGAAAAGAAGCTTTCAAGGCCCAATTGGGTAAGTTTCATTGTCCAGTTTTTAGTAATTTTGGTATTTTTGAAACCGGGATAACTTAATCTCTCTATTTGAGGGATTAATTTAAAATTTTATCAAGGTATGAAAATGGGTCATGGATATATTATGCTGGAAATTAGAAATTTATGGTAGAAAATGAAAGATTATTGATAGATAAACAACTTTTGCAAGATGGTTTTTGATGAAAACTTGATTTAGGGACTAAAATGTAAACTTGTAAAATTGAAGGAAAAATTCTGAAATTTTATGTAAACAGTGCTGGAAAATTTGTAATGGGGCTTTGGTTAGGCTTGGAATAGGGAGTTATTTGTACAAGTTTTATTTTCTGGGCCTAGGGACGAAAATATAATTTTTGGAAAAGTTATGGGTAAAATGGTAATTTTTTCTAGGACGTAAGTTGAATCCGTTTAAGTATGAAATGTATAAAATTAATGATTAAATTCATTTATATAGATTCGAAAAATACAAACTAGAGGTTAGATCGAGGAAAGGAAAATATTTCAGATTAGTAGGCTTTTACGAGAACAAGTGTCGAGGTAAGTTCATGTAACTTAATCGGGCATGTAATTGTGTTAATTGAATGTTGTGTTTGTATGTAATGTGATTTATGTTGATATGCTTAATTCTATACTATGATGAATAATTGATACATGCTTGAAATGATGAAAAAATGGTTAAGTCCCAATTGAATATTGAATTCCGATGAATGTATATGCTTTCCCGAAACTAATAAGGTCTTGCATTTGTTGCGGATGAGATTTAGATCGGACGAGTAATCCCAATGACCTTGTTGCAAAAAGGATTTAGCCCGGACGGGTAATCCTGATTTAATACCTCTCGAGCACACGTTATGATTAGGGTTTAGCCTGGACTGGTAATCCTGTTATACGACATGTGGCTCGTGAGTGTGTTCCTTGGTTAAGTACCCTAAAGGGTATCCTCGATAAGAATTGACAGATTAATGAATCATACACCTCGGGTGTACTACTTGAGCCTTCATCGGAATTTCAATAATTCAAGGGACATGACTTGGCATAAAAATCTTGAGATGAAATGATAATGACTTGAAAGAATATTGCTTGATGAGCTCATCTATATTACTTGGTTTATATGAATAGTTTGGTGACTAACATGTTTGATGAAATGTATGTGATTAGGCTATTTAGCCAAATGGATGGAAACATAACATTTATGCCTAGATTTTGATAAACAAGATTGGTAAGTTTAGTTTCTGTTATATGAACTTACTAAGCATGTAATGCTTACTCCTTTTATTTTTCCCCTATTTTATAATGCTCGGAAGCTCGTGAAGGTTGGAAGATCATTGGAGCATCGTTACACTATCAACTAATATTTTGGGTATATTTAGTGAAATCATTTTGGTGTAATGGCATGTATAGGGAAACTTGGCCAATAGTGGTTTGAAATGTCATTTTGTAACCTAGCCATTGGAATGGCTAGTGATGGTTCAGTTTGGATATGATTTAGTAAGCTATTATGGTATATACATAATTTCCACATGTTTTATGCTAAGTTCATGTGATCAAATGTTATTAATGCCTAAGTTAAGCTAAGGTGAGTTGGTAACCATGTATGCATGAAATGGTATGCCTCGTTAAGTGATGAAATTTCCTACTTTAAATACTTGAATTGGTTGGAATTGGTTGAATGTTTGATGTTCAGGTTTTTGGGTGATTTTGGGTGAGAAATGAAGCTAGAAAATGACTTCATTTTTTCCATATGAGCAGACACACAGGCATGTGTCTAGACCGTGTGTGGCACATGGCCTGGTAACACAGGCATGTGGTTAGCCCGTGTGTCCCTTGCACCTGAATTTTGAGAAAAAGAATGCTCAGAATTGGCCACATGGGGAGAGACATGGGCGTGTGTCTCAACCGTGTGTGTCACACGGCCTAGAACACGGACGTGTGTCTAGGCCATGTGAAACCTGTACCTAATTTGAATTAAATAAATTAACCACACAGCCTAGCACACGGGTGTGTCACATGGCTGTGTGTGTAAGTCAGAAAGTTACACGGGGTTGAACACGACCTTCAACATAAGCATGTCCCAGGGTCACACAGACGTGTCCCTTGGACCACACAGGCGTGTGAGCCCTGCACATTGAAAAAATTTTGTAATTTTGTGAAAAATTCTTAGAGGTCGTAATTGAGTCCCAATTCGATTCTAGTGCTCGTATTGGACCTCGAGGGTCCGATTAAGGGATGATATGAATAATATCGGTTAATGAATAGTAACTTGCATGAATGAATTGAAAAATATTCTGAATGTTCTGGTAATGCTTCGAAATCCTGTTCCTGTGACTGGTACAGGTTAGGGGTGTTACAACTTGATTCTCTTTGGTTAGGCGGAGGAAAATCAGACATGGGTTATCAAGGAAGTTTTAAACACTTTTTGTGGTTTTTCAGGGTATAATGTTAATTTGCAAAAGTCGAGCATGTTCTTTGCTAAAGGTGTATATGAGGGTATTCAAATACGTATTAGTAGATTTTTTGGGTTTTAAGTGGTGCAGAATCTGGGTTTATATTTAGGCGTTCCCCTCTTTCATGAAAAGGTTACGAATAATACTTTGCAATTTGTTGTAGACAAGGTGCGTAGTAAATTTTGTAATTGGGACGCTAGGCAACTCTCTTTTGTTGGTAAAATTACCTTAGCCCAATCAGTCTTATTATCTATTCCAAGTTACTTTATGCAATCGATGATGATTCTGAAAGGTTTGTGTGATAAGATTGAGGTTATGGTTCGACAATTCATTTGGGGCTCCACAGGTGGAAATAAAAAAATGGTTTTGGTTAGTTGGGACGCCTTGTATCAACTTAAATCGCATGGTGGGCTTGGTATAAGGTCTTTAAAGGATCATAATACTTCATTTATGATGAATTTGGGATTTAATTTAGTGAATGATTCTTCTTCTCTATGGGTTAATGTGCTTCGATCTAAGTATGGTGTTCAAAGTGGTTTGGCATTTTCCTTGTCAAGGGCACAGAGTTTCTTCCTATGGAAATCATTATCGAAAGTTTGGCCTCTCATACGTGAGAATCTGCTCTGGTCAGTTGGAGATGGTCACAGTATTAAATCTTGGAGGGATTCGTGGGTTCCGAATGTTGGGCCTTTGAGTAAAATGGTTGCTTCTAATTCTAGCTTGGAGAAGGATTGCTCTCTCAGTAACATGGTCACGAAAAATGGAGATTGGAATTTAGATTTCTTTCGTCTTTGGTTGACTGAGGATATTATTCAGCTGATTTTGGGATTCCGCCACCTCAACTTAATTCTGGTAAGGCTAGAATTATTTGGGAGGGAACTACGTCTGGCTCCTTTTCTATTAAAAGTGCGTATAAGAAACTTGGGGAAGGTTCTTGGAATGCAAAAGAGGAGGTGTGGAATTTATCGTGGAAATATCAGGGTCTACAAAGGGTGAGAATATTCATTTGGCTCGTTATTAAACACCGCTTGCTCACTAATGCAAAAAAGGGTAAGAAGAGGATTGGGAACAGACACTGCTTGCGGATTATGTGGCCATTTGTATGAAAGTGTCCTTCATGTTCTTCGGGATTGCACACCAGCAAGGGAAATATGGATGCAGTTAATCCTTACAGGTAAACAATCTATTTTTTTGCAGAATCTCTCGTAGAGTGGACAGAGCTTAATCTACGGAACCAGCAAACGGTTAACTTAGCGGGAGGTGTTAATTGGCCTTGTCTATTTGGGATCATCATTTTGCACACGTGGAAGAGTCGAAACTTACGCATATTTTAAGGTCTTTCATGAAGCTCGGATGAGGTTATCAAAGCATCTCTATGTTGGGCAAAGTAGTTTGTTTCGGTGTTAAATCAGCAAGTCACCAACAGTCCAAGATCAAATTTCGTTCCTGATTCTACAGATTGTTGGGTTTATTTAAACAATGATGGTTCAGTTAAATTTTTAGATATGTTTGTTGCAATTGGGGGGCTTTTGCGAGACAATAATGGGAACTGGATTTTGGTTTTACGAGGTATTTGGGCAATTGTGAAGTTATTGACTCCAAATTATGGGTATCCTTGGCGGGTTGAAAATTACACTTGATCGAGGTTTTCAGAAAGTTATTATTCGGATAGATAACCTTGAAGCTGTTAACATCATTAATCAAAGAGTTCGGGGAGGCTCTAATTTTGCTTTAGTAAGGCGAATTCTATTGGTTTTAAAGCTTCCCAGTCACTGGAATCTTCAACATATTCCAAAAGAAGAGAATAAAATGGCGGACAAGATCATCAAGACTAGGAGAGATAGAGAATCGGGATTGCGGTTGTTTGATAAGAATTATGGGATGAGGCTTTTGAATGTTTGATTCTTGAGTTGTAATTTCGTTTTCACCAAAAAAAAAAGTAAACTTAATTGTTCTTCTTATTCCATATTTTTAGAAGAATCACAATTTCTAAAATCAAATTTTAGGATCCAACAAATCAGGAATTGTATATACTGTGCAAGTTTTGGTATCATATACACATTTTTATAATTACCCATGAATTCGAACATATTCTGATGGATTTTAGTATTTCTACAAGACTTCGATTAGACTAGATATCAAAATTTACAAGCTTTAATACTAATGAAAATTATCATGTCTAATAAACTATTAGAAAAAATAAATGCGAAATTAAAATTTAACGAACTTATAGGATTGTTCGATGTAAAATCGATCTTGATTCATTGGTCTGAAACAATATCACATAACGAAAAATTATCCATTTTTCACCATTTAAATTCTTCTTTTCAAATATAGAAATTTGATTATATATTAATGGGAGAGAAACTTATTTCTTTTTAAATTTAGAAGAAAAACAATTTCAACCATTTTTGTTTACAATAGATTGATTAATGAAAATTAAACCAAATGGCATACTCTCTCTTGAATGCTAAAATGCTATCGTCTCCTTTTATTAATGACCTTATGTCACGAGACTAGAACTTTAGTCTTGCAATTCATGAGGCCTTAAGTGGAATTTTTTGGGCTCAAATCTGCCTAAGTCATCCTTACTCTAGCAAAGTAAGAATTCTTGATAGAAATTCTCCAATGCACCAAAAAAATAAAATGGAAGCAACGAAAGAACAGAAAAAGCCACAAGAAAGGAAAAGCACACCAAGTATTTGAGTAAACGGTCTCAATAGTATTTAATTATTATGAAGGACTGACTGATCACAAATGAGGGAAAAGTCTCTCTTTATAGTTAAGCTCCCCAGATCTAATGGTACAATTTACTTTACATCGACAATCGAGATTAAAACCAATCTACAATTGAGATTCTTAAGGGATTTACATAATCCCATAAGATTACAAAATCAAATCTTATTAGATTACATATCTTTTAAGATTACTTTTTATATTTACCAAGGTAGCCCTAATTTTCCTAAAGTGATTTACTAAACCACTAAGGTTTCAAATAGTTTCTCCACATGTTCTATGAATTAACTCAGTTCAAGTGAGTCAAATGAATCCTATTTCGTTAGTTGACCTCAATGAGATGTTTTGTGTGCATTTGGCACAGGTTTTAATCCCCAATCCCTAACACTTACAACATTATTAAATAAAATGACTAATCCAACACTATTTATTTTATTATATACAATGGCTGTAGCCATTTTCATTCAAATGACCAAATGCCATTTACGCCGCGTGGCTTCTTCTTCTTTTTATTTCTTTAAAATAGCTTAAGTAGTTGTCTCATTTTCTTTAGGAAGAAAAACTTCCTTGACTTTTATATGTAAACTACAAAATGGTGGTTTTTTCCAAGGCGTAGCTGTCTTTAATAATATTAATTGGGTTCGGATTTTAATCCATTATAATCCAACTCGATCCAATAATTTTAATAAATTAAAATTTTTATAAATTAAAGATTTAATAAAAACTTTTAATTAAAATTTTCAAAAAGTTTGACAGCGAATTTTCAAAAATTAGATGTTTAATTAAAATGTTTAAATAATTTAGAAGGGCTTAATAAAAAGTTTCAAAAATTTGAAATGCTAAAATAAAAAAAAATAAAATAAAAAACGTACTAAGAAATTTCAAAAATTTTGTGAGTCCAACGCCTCTAGCTCTCGTAACTGTCCGCCCCTGTCAAAGTGAAACAATTTTAGTGTATCAAATAACATTCGCATGCCCACTTCAGTCCAAATGTTTTGCTAGTGACACTTCACTATATTCGCATGTTTCGTAGTCCTAAACATACCAGATGCTTTTATGCTATCATGATTGTGAATTTAAAAGAAAAAAAATGTTAACTAAAAAATCTTAAAATAACAATATAATATCGTGTTGCGGTCAACATAGGTAGTATTTAAAGGCATACACAGTCTAAGAATTGATCCCTATGTATGCATCTGATTTTGGTGATATCATGTACTACCTGTTATGGCTTCAAATATTAATCCAATCTTAATCATTGGAATTAAGAGGCTAGCCATGTAAGGAAAGTTTTACACTGCTGCTGTTGCCAAATTCTACAAATAAACAACGTGGCAGATTCTAAATTAATGATATGTCCAATTAAGCATTTCCTTCCTTAAAAAACAATTGATATTTCACCTTATAAATCATGCCTATTAATGATATGTCCAATTAAGCATTTCCTTCCTTAAAAAACAATTGATATTTCACCTTATAAATCATGCCTTTTGCCTTCTTAGAAGTACACAAGCCTTCCTGCAGTTTCTTCCCTGTTGTCATCTCTATTGTCTTTGCGTACAATGGTAAGAAAATAAAACTTCTATGCTCAGCACCAGATCCAATAAAATTGTTGTTCTTAGGTATTTCTTAAGCTCGATTACACCCATTCACCAAAATGTGCATGCATTAAGCAACAAGGAACTTGCACAACAAGTTCGTTCATTCTTTTTTGCATCATTATATATTATATTCCCCTACTATAGTACCCAAAATGGTGAGATATAGCTACCAGGATGTCTCTTACACATCGATTTCGACTGCTAAATTAATTTGATAAAGGTTATGGTTGATGCAGGAACTGATCTTCAGCGTTTTTATTACAATTTTGTACGTCCTCACACGAGGAGCAAGCGGTGCAACAAATTTATTTAATGTGATGGATTATGGAGCAGTTGGAGACGGGAAAACCGATGATTCTGCTGTAAATTCATCCACTGAACTTATCATTTCCTTTTGCTTATGTTAGCTTGTTATGCAATTATGCAATTATGCTTTTAACATTGTTTTGGATAAAATTCATAGGCCTTTTCCAAAGCATGGAAATCTCCCTGCAATTCTCCTTCAAGAAATCCAATCCTCGTTATACCAGCGTCGAAGATATTCTTGCTGAAGCCTGTCACTTTCAGCGGTCCCTGCAAGTCCACTTCTATCCATGTATTGGTAAATATAATCAATATATGTATATATATTTTACATGTAATGAACAGGGCTCATATTGATAACTTGAACCTAATGAATTGAGTACCATAGATGTCAGGAAACATCGTTGCACCCGATTCCAAAAGCGCATGGAAAGGTTATCACCTTGACATGTGGCTTGCCTTCACTAATGTAAATGGACTTACCATCATTGGATCTGGCACAATTAATGGCCGAGGGGCTATATGGTGGTCAGAGTGTAGTTCGTATAGGGTTCCAGAGGTAGGTAAATACTGCAAATAATTCATTATTCTTTCTCCTTGTTTTCTTGGGAAATTTTCTCATATATGTGTACTTTTGTTCTCCAGGGTGGAACCTGCAAAGGACCAACAGTAAACACAAACTTTCTCTTCTGCTGATATTAATTATCTGCAATAACATTTATAATTAATTAATGGCTTATTTGTGTTTGTTGACAGGCACTGACTTTCTATAGGTGCAATGGGCTTGTGCTCAAGGGAACAAAACATATTAATAGCCAAAGAAACCACATTGCTATATTCAATTGCAAAGATGTTACTTTCTCTAACCTGCATATAAGTGCCCCAAAAACAAGCCCTAACACTGACGGTATCGACATAGCCAGTTCCAGCAACGTTCGGATACTGAATTCTTTTATCGGCACTGGTACTTTGGCCATATATGATGTTGACCATGAAAAACTTCACTTTCTTCATATTATTGGATAAGCACTAAGAAGTGTGGATTTTTTTATATTGAACTTTGTTATCACTGTGTGCAATGGTGGCAGGGGATGATTGCATAGCTATTAGCTCAGGTTCATCCCACATCAATATTACTGGCATTGCATGCGGCCCTGGGCATGGCATCAGGTCAGTACACAACAACTACAACAACAAAATTGGATACATTCTTTATTCACAAAATAGTCCCGATTTCTGTAGATCATATTCAAATATTTTGTTTCAAAAAAGAAAGCACAAAATGCAGCGTTGGATCATTGGGCGCTCATGGAGGGAACGACACAGTGGAGGAAGTGCATGTGCGAAATTGTACTTTCAATGAAACTATGACAGGAGTTAGAATTAAGACATGGCAGGTAATATTAATAATTAGATATCGTAAAGCTAGCAAGCAAGCAACTTGGTCAACAAGTTAGGTACTTATCTTATTAACTTTAACTAAAAACATTTTCATGTTATGTAAGGGAGGCGTTGGATATGCAAGGAAGATCTTATTCGAGAAAATCAAGTTCATCCGAGCTGATAACCCTATTATTATCGACCAGTACTATTGTCCCGGTGGTCATTGCAAAAACGAGGTGGGTCAACTTGAATCCAAATCTTTGACTTCCATATGCATATTTATGGTAGCTGACAACTGGTTTTTGAACCTACTTATGGTAGACATCGGGCATTAAGATCAGCGACGTCTCGTATAGATACATCACTGGAACATCAACCACAGACAAGGTGATCAATTTGAGCTGCGACCAGAATGTTGGTTGCACGAACATTCAGCTTTATTATGTCCACATAATATCTACAGTTCCAGGGAAGAAGGCCTACTCCTTCAGCTTCAACGCTCATGGAAACTGCACCCATACCAAACCTGTTGTGAAGGGACTGCAACCTTAACCAGGAGAAGAAGGTGGCTACTTCAAAAATGATGGATCAAGGATTTGTATGGTTATATCAAAACTTTGACATTAATTTATGTTTGTCTTATGTAATTCTAGTTCTGCCTATTTAATAAAACATCTACTCAGTCTATTCCAACTAGATCGCCACTGTTCATTAATTGTTTTAATTAGTAGATATACTGTTTCAAGAAGAAGGACTCAAACTAAAATTTTTCACCAATTTGAGTAAATCTCTGCCTTCTCCAGCCATGAACGGCTCGGGTCACCGCTGCCTTCTGACCTTTAAAGGGCAACAAAGATGGTTCGCAATAAAGAGGTCATTGATGTCAAATTTGGAGATCTTGAGATGGAAGAAGCTGCTACATGTAAGAAATTCTTTAAAGACAGGCATTTGTCAAATATTGATAATGGAGGTGGAATCACCAAAACTAAATTGTATTATTAATTTCAATTATTTCTTATCATCAAGAATTTATGTGAAATTTGTGAAAGAAATTAAGTTTAAATATAAAATAAATAACTAAAAACTAAGTAGACATATAAATATTAGAAATAAATTAAGCGTAATAAAAATAAACAAACAAAGTTAAAATTGAATAAACCGAAAGCTCCAACTTCAAACATGATTTTGATTTCTACTTCGAACATATCCTGACAATGAGTTTTTTCCTCGAACTGATAAATTGATTATAGTGATCAAAGAATAGTCTCAAACCACCCGAATTTACTGCGAGAATAGCCCGACAACTAGCACTTACCAAATGAATAACCTTGAAATCAACTTCAATGATTTAATTCCTCGATAGCCTTGCGAGCTAGAAGGATCTGACTCTAATCAACGACCTCAACTGCATGGGTCGTTTAAACTTGATCGTTAACTCCCTTGATGGATCCAACTACTCACTCAAATGATCGTGTCAATTTATTCTTCAATGGACCAAATATGATAATTATGGATCGTACCGATTCACCAATTGTATGTCATCCAATATCGAATTAAGTGCCCAACTCTATTTTGATGTTAAAATGACAAAATGAGATGACTGAGTCTATTTATTAATCCGAAGAATTAATGAATATTGAATTAAAAAATATACGTACTATTTCAAAATTTCACAATTTAAATACCAGATTAATTATCGAACTAAAACTAGAAATAAAATTTAACTACTCATCATAATTTAAAGATAAGAAAAAAAACAATTAAAAAATTACTCAAAGACATTAAAAATGAAAATTCAAGAAAACTTAAAAACCCTAAAACCACCGTGCGACCACAATCCAAAAATTAAAAACAGAAACTGAGGAAAGTTTATGGCCCTTTATACGCCCCCACATTCACCACTTATATAATAACAACAACAACAACTATTATTATTATTATTATTAAACCCCTAAAATAAAATATGTGTTCTTTTTGTGCTTCAAGATAAATCTAGTTATTAATTAAATCCTTAAAAGAAATATTTTGTAAATAAAAATAATTATTAAAATATTTCTAATGTTTAAGAATTTTGTGCTCCACTTCAACTCTTATAAAAAAAATCTTCATTTTAATTTACAATAATTTAACTTGATTTCCGACGCATTAAACAATATTGTACCTACATAAAAAAAATCAATAAAGTGCCAAAATCAATAAAACTCATGTCCAAAAATATTTAAATGAATAACAAAAATATGTCAATTAAGCAAAGTATCAACTGAATCATGGGGAGAAGTGGATGATGGCTGGGATGCTGATGGCGTTCTCTTGAATGAAGAAGATGTGGTGATATGTAGGGATGGACTATATCCTGAGATTTGTTTCTTAGAGCGTGTTCACGATTTAATCTATAAGAGTATGGAGAAATCAATTATTGTACGTCTTCTTAGTCGTTCCATCGGTTATAGGGCTGTCATTGGTAGAATCCAATCCTTGTGGTATCCTGCAGCGAATTTCCAACTTGTGGATCTTGATAATAATTGTTTTCTGGTGAAATTTGCATCAACGTAAGATTATAACAAAGTCCTCACTGAAGGACCATGAATGATTTATAGGCAATATCTTACTGTTCAACCTTAGAGTAGGGACTTCGCAACCAGAGGGTGATCCATTCAAGATAGTTGTGTGGGTGTGGTTGTCGGGGTTACCTTACAAATATTACATGAAGAGTTTGATGAGGACAATTGCAGAAGTGCTTGGGAAAGTTGTGAACATAGATTATAACATAATGATTGGCAAAAAGAGGGCGTTTCGCGTGGATTGCTATTGTTGTCGATTTAAACAAGCCTTTGACATCTTTTATGGGGATCAAGGGATTCACTCAGTGCATCGAATACGAGGGTTTGCTTACCATTTGTTATACATGTGGTTACTATGATCATGCCAAAAAACATTGCAAGAAAGAGAGGACCAATGATCAGGCCAGCCAAGATTCTATGACTACAGGAAATGAGGAAGTGCATGAAAAGAATTCCATTTAGGAGTAGTGTTAGTGTTTTTGAGAAGTTGAGAGAACAAAACAATAAAAAAACAAAGGAAAATACTTAGCAGAATTTTATGGTATTTTTTTTTTTTTGAAAAATTTAAGGAATTTTTTGCATTTTTTATGGAAATTTTGAAATTTTAAAGGAATTTTAAGTTTTTTCAGAAGTTGCAGCATTTGATTGGATGAAAAAAGAAATTAACGGAAAATATAGATGGGTAACAGGTATTCAGAATGAAAGTATAGGAGTTAAATTGATAAAAACAGTACATGTACCAAAATGATAATTTAACTATAGTACAAGGCTCAAAAGATGTATTAAGCCAAACATTTTAGATGGGATAGCGGCTATTCTGCGTCTTCTAATTTGGTATATAAACTACAAAGGAGAAGAAGAAGAACAAAGAAACTGAAACACATCGGAAAAAGAGAAAACATGGGTTGGATCGGAGACACCGTAGACTCCATCAAATCAATCCAGATCCGCCAGCTCCTCACCCAGGTCGTCAGCCTTGGTACGTATCTAACTAAATGCCATCTCTACTATATGTACCCAAGTCATATTGTGTTATTCTTTTAAGAATTCAGAACGTAGTTTTACTTTTTGTTTCAGATAGATCCAGAGTGTGTAGTATATTTTGTTTACGAATTTGTTTAGTGGCTCATTGGGGTTATTTTGTACTTCAATTCCAAGCGTAGCTATCGTCCAATTCCTTCATTTATTTATTTTTATCGAATCTGTAATGGGCTCTGCAAAAGTTTAGGGTATATTTATGCATGTCTTTTGATCTCCTTTGGGTGTTACTGCAAACTTGTTGTGGCATCATGGACATGCGTGGGATTTTCGAATAAAAAAATGTTTTGAAAAGTTGTTGTCATCAATTATTCCACCTGTGAAATTTTGATCATATGGAAAGATGTACTGTTTCAGGTATGATTGTTACGTCTGCCCTCATAATATGGAAGGGATTGATGTGTGTCACTGGCAGTGAGTCTCCTGTTGTCGTTGTTCTTTCAGGAAGTATGGAACCTGGCTTCAAGAGGGTAAGTGAACTTAAAGAAGATAATGCTTAAATGATTTTGGTGGGTTTCACTCTTTAGTTTTTTTCAATATTTTTGGAGTTTGAATATAGTTGGACATGGCTGTCGTTCACAGGTAATTTAGGGAAAATGAAGAGTTTGGATAACATAGGTTATACTTAGTCATTTCAGGAAGAAACATGAGAGAGTGTGACAATGAAGATTTTAACGGCTTTGAAATTTTAGATTTACAAATAAAGGGCAGGGAGATGGCCGAATCTGCCATCTAACACCTTAAAGTGTGTACCCTTTCTCTTCCCTGATATGTTTTGAGCTCTATATATGTAACTTAAAGCTTTGACTGATAACATGCATCACTTCTTTTTACCGAGAACCCTTTTTTTTCTTCTTGAAATTGATATCAATTTATTCCTTTCCTTGTATGTTGTCATTATCATGGGTGAGGACAATGTTGTTCCAGTCCCTGCTTTATTTGAAATAAATTAGGGCAAATTAAAGTACTCTGTTGGTGCCAACTACACTCTACTAGCTATTGCTACCAATCTGCCAATAATCATGTCATTTGATTTTTAGACTGACACACATTGGATTTGTAGTAAGACCAGAATGAAATTAATTTTGTCATACAATCATTTTAGTGGAACTGCTTGACATGTTTGACCAGTGTTGTTCATGTGGATCCCTATGTGTGTAGCTGTTGCTTAATTGGCTAGGATTATGTCATATGCAGGGGGATATTTTGTTCTTACACATGAGTAAAGATCCTATTCGAGCAGGAGAGATTGTTGTTTTTAATATTGATGTAAGTGCATTTGTTTTATTTTCTTATTTTTATTTCATTCTGTATTTTATTTTATTGTTGTTACAGCTGTTTCGGCCTTCACGGTCTTTTGCTAATTCATTTCTCAAACTGTAAATTTGTCAGGGCCGTGAAATCCCAATTGTGCATCGTGTAATTAAGGTAACTTTTTAATACGTACTACTTGTTTTTATTGACCTTGGACAGAGTTGTATGTATTATGACTGTAAAAAGTGGTTTTCAAATTATTTCGAAGGATTGCTATTTCCATCTCCATCTAGACATTCAGACGTATGAGCAACAGATTATTTTACTTGCCTTAGAATAGGAGTAGCAAATCAATTGACTTTATTTGCTAATTTAATATCAACAAATGTTTCCATGTAAGAGTCAGTGTTTGTGGATATATATGCTTGAGCCATTGTTTAGGAGCCAATAAATTCTTAATTGGAATTAGATGATCTTTTCTTATATGATTGATCATTTGGTTAGGCATAGATGCTTAATGACTGATTTTTGTTGCTACCAAAATGGTCTGTGTATAATTATTTAAGAAGCTAATTTTCTTTGATAAACTTAAAGGGACATTGACCGCTAGGAAGCATTAGCTACCAAGCTTCTATATGCTTTCTAGATGCAGCTGTTATTTAGTATCCAAATTGTCAGGAGGACTGGGTTAGAAAGATAATAATTATTTGAGCTCACATATGCTTTATGCGAATGCAAAATTGCAGCAGATGCGATACTTACTACTTGAAAAATCTAAACCCATTGTGTTTGTTGAACTGTACGCTCCTACCCTATCTTTACTTTGAAACTATATAAGGAGGACAGGAAAAACCTTTTTTGTTGTTTGAACAGATTTATCAATGAACATGTTCTTGGCATGTGCTGAAATTTTATATTTGATATTGTTGTAGGTCCATGAAAGGCAAGATACTGGAGAAGTTGATGTCCTCACCAAAGGTGATAGCTAATTTGGATAAATATTAAATTTGCTATTGCCAGAATTGCATTGTTTGGTAATTAAATGTTCTTCCTCTATCTATGCATTTTCAGGAGACAACAATTATGGGGATGACAGGCTTTTATATGCTCAAGGTCAGCAATACCTTCAAAGGCACCATATCATGGGCAGAGCTGTTGGGTAAAGCCTTTAGCATTCAACCTTTACTTTTGTGCATTACAGATTACCTTTTTGTTCTCTGTTTTCATCTTCAAAATCATAGCATATCTTAAAGAATCCAACACACAGACATTTATACTCATGCATGTTATGGAGATAGGGCATACTGGGAGATATCTTTGTTAATTAGTGTTACTTTTGTTTGAAGTTTGAATATTAGTATTTTTGTGTAAGACCACCTTGAATATTAGTATTTTTGTGTAAGACCACCCTCAAAGTTGGACAAAATGGGGATCAGAGTTTGATATCTCTCTTTTGATCAGAAAGCATAGCAACTAGGGAATGATAATGATGTTTTATAAAATGCTAGAGAATGATAATGACATTTTATACTATGGGAAAGACACGAGTCTCAGATATTAGTATGAGTCAATTGTCCTGTTCGTCGTTAGAGGGTTTTATTGAAAAGATCTTGCATGCCTGAGTTTTGGGTTTGCTCTGCTCAATCATACTCTTAACATGTTTCAAGCAAAAGGGTGGTGTGCTTTTCTGTCCAAAAAGAATGTTCTAATCACGTACTTTTATTGCAGGTTCTTGCCGTATGTTGGTTGGGTCACTATAATCATGACTGAAAAGCCAATTATCAAGGTTCGTTTTCCATGTGGCATGGATTGCTTAAACTAGAAAGCCATTTTCCTATTGTGCTACAAAGCATTTTTCTGAATCATGACTAGTGGCTACAATTATGTTACATTTACTTCTAACGTTCTTCCAGGGATTTCCCCTATTTCATTTCTGCATCTTTGCATCATTGGTGCATCAAAAACAAAATACATTCCCTCCATTCAAATTGGCCGGTCATGGTGGCCTCTTACATGTTCATCTTATGGAATATCATTGTTCTTTTGGTTTCTATTTTCGTTGCAGTATATTCTTATTGGAGCATTGGGGTTGTTGGTTATAACTTCCAAAGATTGACAGACAGTTGAAGCAAATCGAATGTGCAGCCAAATCCGAAGGAGATCCATCTAAAGAATTGTCAATTGCTTCTTCTATCCTCTCCTTTGTATTGGTCATTCCTAACTTTTGTATACTGAGAAAGGAAATGTTTTGATAATTTAAGGCAGTAAGAAAAAAAGATAGTTAAGCAGGCTCAGCACTTTCTACACTTTTCATTTATAATATATTTAAAATATTGGGATTTCTAACGACCGCTCCCATGTTTCAGACTGAACCAATGACTGATCTGAGTTGCAACATTGAAGTTGGAGATATGATAATGTTGTTATGCTTCTCATAGACCCATGCATGATCTTTGGGTTTTTACAATAACATTAATAACAAATTTCATGCTAAATCAAGGGAGGTTTTCTAACTTTACAATTTCATTTGAGAATATTTTAAATTTTCGTTCATTTGGAAATATGCTAACAAAATAAAAAAAAAAGGTATAAAAATAGAGGTCCATGAAATCAACTCAACCCCCCCCCCCTTTCCCCTAAAAAAACACTTTTCTTCGAGCCTACAGGCTAGAACTGGAGCAACGATGATCAAAGGAAATGCTTAGGTAAACATTTCTGCTCCCACTCTTTACTTTTGATCAAAGGAGTTTTTTTTTTTTTTGGGGGCGGGGGAGGGGGGCTTGTTTTAATATAGATTGGCAATGGATTAGTTACCAAAATTCATTCTCTGCTTCAAGGCATTATGAAAACAGGGCAGCTGGGTAAGGGTAAGATGATAATGACATTCGTTACAAGTCATATACTGCCTTTTTCATCAACTCAATTAAATTCTTTAATATCTGTGTTGACACCATTTTTTTTTGGATGAAAACGGGGTCGACTTGGATTTTGAAAATAAAACGAAAAATGGGAGTCGCCACCAATCTTTTTTGATGAGGTGTGATCGGGTCACCTCGTAAAACGGTTGTTTTTAATAAACGATTTAGATTTTATTAAAACAACGATTTTTGTCTACGAAATTCAGAAAAATGGGTTCGGGAGTCGGTTACGCACGAGGAAGGATTAGCACCCTCGATACGCCCAAAATTGGTACCTAGTTGATTAATCAGTGTCTTAGTATCGAAAATTAAAAACTCGAAAAGAATTTTAAAAATATGATCCCTCCTTATATTGTGTTATTTTAAAAATACTCAAATAAATCAAAATGGAAAATGCCTCCTTATCTCGAAGTAACAAGATATTACATCCAGTAAGTTAGGACACGACACCTCGTATTTTTGAGAGTAAGCTTGCCCTTCGTTTTTTTTATTTAAACCTCATTTATTTTAATTCTAAAAGGATATTCGATTACTTAGAATCAACGAGAAAAATCGAAGCTCAGTAAGTTAAGGCACGATTTTCTCGAATTTTCTAAATACGGAATATTGCCTTTACTTTCGAAAAATCCTCATATCGAGAAAACCAAGTGTCATATCCAATGCGTTAGGACACAACATATTGAATTCCCGATAATGAGTTTTTATTTATGTTTTTTATTAAAGAGCATTCTCGAGTATTTAGATTCAACAGAAAATTAGAACCCAGCACGTTAGGGCCCAATTCTCTCGAAGATCCCAAATGTCGAGTATTGTTTTTATTTCCAAAATTTTCCTTTTTTACGAATTCGGGTGAAAATTGATGTGACGGAATAACAATTACGATAATGCGAGTAAAAATAATACGAGCGAAGATAACAAAAATAAATATATAAAAAAATCAATTATATACAATAACAAGTAAATAAACAAAATAAAAAAAACTAAAACATTTTAAAAAAAATAATAATAATGGACACATAAATAAATAAATAAACATAAAGTAAAACAATAATAATAATAAAGAAATGAATAAAATTATAAAAGTTTTAAAAATGTATGTATGAATTTTAAAAGATTTAAAATACAAAAAAAAAACTATGTAGGTATATATATATAATGAAAATATGTATGTCTATACGTATATATATATGTGTATGTATAAGAATTATAAAATATGAAAACATAATTACATATATATAAATAACATGCGCATGTATGTATATATATTACATAAAGACAAAAAAATATAAATATGTATATTATAAAAATAAAATAACGTAAGTATGTACATACATTTATAAGTATATGAATTAAAATATGTAAATATATAAGTATATATATGCCTGTAGAAAATGTGAAATATAAAAAATATGTACTTAAAATAAATAAAGAATATGTACATGTATATATATATAAATTATAATAAAATATTAGAAT
Organism: Gossypium hirsutum; assembly: GCF_007990345.1. Lineage (NCBI taxonomy): Eukaryota > Viridiplantae > Streptophyta > Magnoliopsida > Malvales > Malvaceae > Gossypium > Gossypium hirsutum. The sequence goes on from NC_053433.1 coordinate 11,969,064, forward strand.
AAAATGAAATAAAAATATTAAATATGAAAATATATATATGTATACGCGTACATAATAAAAATATATACTAATACATAATAATAATAATAGTAATACTAATAATACTAATAATATAAAAATAACAAGGATATTTAATAAAGATATAAGAATAAACGAAAAAAAGGACTAAAATTGAATTAAAAACAAAGTTGTGGGGCAAATGTGAAAGGAAATAAAGAGAAATGGGCTTATTTGAGCGCGCACAAAACATAGAGGGACCGAAACAACAATTATTCCATTCCATTAAAACGCAGCACATTAGCGGGGACTAAATCGAAAAGCGCAAGAAATTATAGGGCCAAATTGGAAACAAGAAAAATGACTTAATTGCAAAACCTTGAAAAAGCGGAAGGACTGCGCGCATAAATATCCCATTCAAACGAAAACACGCGGATCCTCTAGCGGGTCGGGTCGGATGGGTCGGGCAATGGTCAAAACGACGTCGTTTTGAGACTTAAGTGTAGCCCCCAAAACGACGTCGTTTTGGAGGGCTATATAAAGGCCTAAAATAGCCAAAAAAATCATTTGGGAGAGGGAAAGAAAAAAAGAAGAGAGAGAGGGAAGAGAGAAGGGAGAGAGAAGGGAGGGGGAAAGGGAAATCCGGCCAGGGGGGCCGGTCACCGGACGGCCACCGGAGGCTCGCCAGCGCCGGCACCGGCCACCGCACGCGGTGGCCGGAAAAGGTAAAAAAATTATTTTTTTTTATTTTTTATTTCTTGTATTTTTTATATATATATATTAATATTTATGTATGGAAAATAGGTTTAGAAAACGAAAAAAATAAAGAAAAAGATTACCTTATACTTTGTAGTTTTTGATTTTTTTTGACAACTTTGAACTTCTGATTTCAGTGTTAAAATCACGGCTTGTACATGTGTTTCATTCTATCTTGGTTATTGATTTCTTTTGAACATTTGAACGAATGTTAAAACGAAAATAGAAAAGAAAAAAAAAAACCCCATACAATTTTGATTCGGGTTTTTATAACCCACTTTCATCTAATTTCTTATTGTTTCTGCTTTGTCTCTTTGCATGGGATGGGCACGATGGAGGTGACAGAGGCATGGGGTGCAAACGGTATGGGCAGTGCCAGGTTTTGGGCAGAGGAGGAAGTGGGGGCTGCGTGGTCGCGCACATGGGGCAACGGCGCTAGAAACCCTAGGGTTTCTGGCTTTCCAAAAAATTTTTTAGAGACTTGGGCCTATCGGGCTTTAGGGTTTTGATTTGTTTGGGTTTAAATTTTGGGTCATTTGTATATTTTTTTTGGCCCGGGCAGATTTTGGGCTTTACAGCTGCCCCTCTTTGCTCGTTGTCGTGTAACGAAAACAGAGCAAAGACCAAGAAAGACCAAATTTGCCCGGGCTTGCCGAGCCTTGGCTTCTTTTGGTGCTTTTCTTCTTCAAGTAGCCTCGTTCTGTTCTGCTGTGTCTCGTTGCTTCAATCCACTTCACTGCGCTCCAGAGAAACATGACTTAAATCTATTCTGCTGCAACTCCATGGGGATGAGATTTATTGTTTTCTTCGTCTACTCCACTACTGCTTAGGGAGATAAGACTTGATGTGATCTGCTCCACTATTGCTTAGGGAGATAAGATTGTAATCTTCGATCTATTCCACTATTTCCCAGGGAAGTAGAACTACCAGCTTCAATGTACTCCACCGTAATCAGGGAGGTAAAATCCGTCGTCTTCAACCTACTCCACTATTGCTTAGGGAGATAAGATCTGTAATCTTCAATCTATTCCACTGCCAAATACAGGGAGATAGAGTTATCAGCTTCAATGTACTCCACTGTAGTCACAGGGAGGTAAAATCTGCCATCTTCTATTTGCTTCTCTGCCAAATACAGGAAGGCAAGATCTGCAATCTTCAATCTATTCCACTGCCAAATACAGGGAGATAGAGTTATCGGCTTCAATGTACTCTACTGTAGTCACAGGAGGTAAAATCCGCCATCTTCGACCTGCTTCGCTGCAAAATACAGGAAGGCAAGATCTGCAATCTTCAATCTATTCCACTGCCAAATACAGGGAGATAGAGTTGTCAGCTTCAATGTACTCCACTGTAGTCACATGGAGGTAAAATCCGCCATCTTCGACCTGCTTCGCTGCCAAATACAGGAAGGCAAGATCTGCAATCTTCAATCTATTCCACTGCCAAATACGGGGAGATAGAATTATCGGCTTCAATGTACTCCACTGTAGTCAAGGAGGTAAAATCCGCCATCTTCGACCTGCTTCGCTGCCAAATACAGGAAGGCAAGATCTGCAATCTTCAATCTATTCCACTGCCAAATACAGGGAAGTAGAGTTATCGGCTTCAATGTACTCCACTGTAGTCAAGGAGGTAAAATCTGCCATCTTCGATCTGCTTCGCTGCCAAATACAGGAAGGCAAGATCTACAATCTTCAATCTATTCCACTGCCAAATACAGGGAGATAGAGTTATCGGCTTCAATGTACTCCACTGTAGTCAGGGAGGTAAAATCCGCCCATCTTCGACCTGCTTCGCTGCCAAATACAGGAAGGCAAGATCTGCAATCTTCAATCTATTCCACTGCCAAATACAGGGAGATAGAGTTATCGGCTTCAATGTACTCCACTGTAGTCAGGGAGGTAAAATCTGCCATCTTCGATCTGCTTCGCTGCCAAATACAGGAAGGCAAGATCTGTAATCTTCAATCTATTCCACTGCCAAATACAGGGAGATAGAGTTATCGGCTTCAATGTACTCCACTGTAGTCACATGGAGGTAAAATCTGCCATCTTCGATCTTCTTCGCTGCCAAATACAGGAAGGCAAGATCTGCAATCTTCAATCTATTCCACTGCCAAATACAGGGAGATAGAGTTATCGGCTTCAATGTACTCCACTGTAGTCAGGGAGGTAAAATCTGCCATCTTCGATCTGCTTCGCTGCCAAATACAGGAAGGCAAGATCTGCATCTTCGATCCACTTCCTACCAATATAGGAAGATAGGATCTGCTACCTTCGATCTACTTTACGCCAATACATGAAGACAAGATCTGCTTTCTGCGATCTACTTCGCCACCAATATGGGAAGACAAGATCTGCATCTTCGATCCATTTCCTACCAATATAGGAAGATAGGATCAGCTATCTTCGATCTACTTCACGCCAATTCATGAAGACAAGATCTGCTTTCTTCGATCTACTTCGCCACCAATATGGGAAGACAAGATCTGCATCTTCGATCCATTTCCTACCAATATAGGAAGATAGGATCAGCTATCTCCGATCTACTTCTTGCCCCGGGAGATAGAACTATCTTTGATCTACTTCACGCCAATACATGAAGACAAGATCTGCTTTCTTCGATCTACTTCCTACCAATATAGGAAGGCAGAATCTGCATCTTCGATCTACTTCACGCTAATACATGAAGATAAGATCTGCTTTCTTCGATCTACTTCGCCACCAGTATGGGAAGACAAGATCTGCATCGTCGATCCACTTCCTACCAATATAGGAAGACCGGACCTGTTATCTTTGATCTACTTCACGCCAATACATGAAGACAAGATCTGCTTTAATGACTTCAATCCATCCCACTGTAACTTCAGGGGTATAGGATTTGTTTCTTTGATCTGTTCTCTGGGGAACATGACCTGCAAAATCCATTTCATGGACCTATTTATGCCTAGTGTTTAGGATGACATGATCAGAATGAATCAAATGCTCCTAACTAGATGTGTATGTATTATATTTGTAGAATGTCATGAGAATGATCCATTTCTAATGCTTAGGTTGTCATTCCTCATTGTTCATCAAGGTTCTATCGCTGATGCCTTCTTGTTCAGCCAGTACCTCTGACAGAAAACCCAAAGAAATAGTCGCTATTTAGACTATCATTTCTCAAATGTTTCCAACCCTTAGGTTTGGTTAGTTCTAAACAATAGTCCTGTTTCAGGTCCTCGTATTATTTAGAAACTTTCAGAGTAATATGCAGAACTCCTTCTGCATGTGTATTGTCAGTCCATTAATCGTTATTTCAATGAAAAATGCTTGAAAAAGATTATCAAAATGGACAAAATGAAATTTTGTTGAGAGCAAAGCTCTAAACAAACAAATCAATTAAGATAGCAAATTTTGCTGAGATACGAGATGAATAAGATGGAAAATATTATCACAGTGGATAAGATGAAAATTTGTTGAGAGCAAAGCTCTAAATGAACACATTAATCAGGATAGCAAATTTTGCTAGAATACAAAATGAGAATAAATTAATCAAGATGATGTATTTTGTCAAAAATACAAAAAATGAATAAAATGGAAATAGGTGCCCCAGATATCGTAGCATGAGCTTCTCTGCCCCAAACTTCTTAAGGACCCTTTTGAACTTGATATGTGTTTAGAAGTCCTAGAAGGCTTTGTTGATGCCCCAAGATGTAGCATCTCTCCTTCTTATTAATTCAGAAAGGGCGAGACTACCGCATGCCCCACCTTTGAACAAAATTTGAACTGCCCATTCATGGGTTTTCAATTCAAAACCCTTTGGTCTCAAGGCGCCCTTTGCGGGTTTTCGCCTTGGCCTCTCCTTTTTCTTTTTCTTTTTTTTTCTTTTTCATTTTTTCATTTTTCTTTTCGTTTTTTTTAGTGAAGTATTTATTTCTTGAATCAGAATTCTCGAGATTAGGCAGGTTCTTGCCATCCATCCTGTCAATATCAACGCTTTTTCAGATAAGGCCTTCCACATAAGGTCCTTTCCAGTTTGGCATCCATTTTCTTCTGAAGTCCTTTTGTATGGCAAGAATATTCTTCGACATCAGGTCCCTTCTTGGAATTCTCTGGGGCGAACTTTTTTTGGTGAGCTCGCGTATTTTATTTTTGGTACTTTTGACCAAGACGGATAACTTTGAATCTTTCCTCTTCAATCAAATTTAACTGATCATATCGGGCTTGGATTTGCTTCATCCAGATTCAGCTCTGACAAGACTTGAAGGGTAGAAATATCAACTTTGATGGGTAAAACTACCTCTATTCCATATACTAGTGAGAACTGAGTTGCTCCAGTAGAGGTTTTTCTTTTATTTGGTTTTTTTTGTTTTTTTTTTCTCTTTTTTTTTACTTTTTCTTTTTTTTTTGCCCCCACTGAACTGTTCATTTTGAGGCGATATAGTGTTAATCTTGAACAGACTGCAAACTTCTGATGTCGTGCGGTTGTTCAAATTCAATGCATTGTCTAATATGATCCTTTTTGGCATTCCTCATTCACATATGATTCTTCAAGAAATTTGTCGAGTGTCGACTTTATGATATTGGCATATGAAACAACCTCTACCCACTTGATAAAGTAATCGACGAACACAAAGATGAATCGATAACCGCCAAAAGCTTTTGGTGAGGTCGGCCCAATGACATCCATGCCCCTCATAGAGAAAGTCGATGGAAAAGTCATAACATGAAGAGATAAATGAAGCACATAAATCTTGTCTCTGTAAATTTGGCCCTTGTGGCGTTTCTTGGTATAACTGATGCAATCCCCTTCCATTGTGGACCAGCAGTACCCATATTTCATGATTCACTTGGCCATTACAATATCAATGCATGTGTTCCTCAAACACATTTTTTTAGCCTCAACAGTGTCCGCACGTCTTAGTAGCTCAGGCATATCTTGGTATGGTCATGTGAAAACATCATTGAATGACATCTCGCTTTGTCTCCGCGGTGATACAGGCTCTGATAATCAACTTTTTCTCTTCTCTTAAGCTCACAATTTTCACTGATTCTTTGTAAAGCAAGATCTGTTTCTCGACTTGTTCTACCATCCTTAACAATCAGGAGATAAGCTACAGTCTCGATCGTCTTCAAAGTTTTGAGGTACCTCTGGACACATATCTTGCTCAAAAGGAGATTCTGAGTCAATAGCAGTGTCGCTCATATCATTGATATCTAGAGACCTGTTATAGGAACGAAAGAAGACTCAACGAACAAATGAATCCAAGGATAATTATCTGTGTAGTATGAGCATGAATGAAATGGAAGGAACAAAAGGATGTTTGCCAAAACAAGACACAAAGATGCATTTCGTTGAAATAAAGAATAATGGACATGTGCCTTTTTCACAAAAGGATTTTCTATTGCTCCCAGGCTTAGAGCAATAAGAGTGTTCTGAATATTACTCTGAAATGGTCCTAAAAATTACAAAAATCTCCTCCACAGTCCAGTTGTTTAGAACACCTCTAGGGATTTAGAAAATGATAGGTTTTTTCGTTTTTTAGTTCTTCTTCAAAGGCACAAACACCTTTCCTTTCCATGCCATCGATATCTTCAGAGAATTCCAAATCTTCATCATCTATCTGTCTCTGTACTAGACTTCTGAACTCAATGCACTTTTGGATTTTAGGAAATTTATTGTATGCAATGAAATGTAATGTTAATGAATGAAAAAAATGCATGCAATAAAATGTAATGCAGATGCATGAATGCAAAAAGAGACGTTGATTCTTGATTCAATTCTATTAGAACAACTTTACTAGAAAACAAATCTCTTTACATAAAATGGATATATACAGTTTTGCCCTCGTAGGCGGAGTCCTTCGATCCTCTTCTTCAATCGAGCGTTAAGGTAAGTCTCATGAATTCTTCAAAAGGGACGTCGCTTCTATCTCTATTTTACTTGATTCGGGCCGTGACTCGTTGCTCACTCAATCTCGTGATCCTCGTTGGCTTCTCTTTTAAGAAAGTTCAGCAGCTCTCAAATAATCTTTGTCATCTTGAATTCTCAGGCAACGGAGCAATGGTTGTGTAGTCCTCCATTAAATTACCATCCTTCTCTTATCATGTTTTCTTGGACCATATTCGGACAACCGTATTATTATCCACTTTATCAAGAAACTCATTTCCTTATGACAAGCTCTTTATTTAACAACCGAACGTGAATCAACACCTCTTTTTATGATGAAAATGCAATGCAATCATAACAAAAAGAAAACATGTTAGTACAAAGCAAAAGCAAGCAAGAATAAATAGAACACCTATTTGGGTGAATACTAGGGGTTCGAAGTGGTTCTACCTAGGGTGGGTTCCTAAGGTTCACTACATGAGGTTTGGTTCTAAAGTAAGGGTACCTGAACCAGCATATTCCTCGATCCTCACCCATTATAGGCTCATATGGACCGAGTTCAGTTCAGGGGAATACATTTCCCTATGGCCATGCGGAGGTGAAAACCTCACGAAGACATAAGTACAGATGTATTCCGGAAGCGATCCCCTAGCCCATGCGGAGGTGAAAACCTCACGAAGGCGTAGTTTCTCACTCCCACTTAAAAGGGTATGACCAGCGGTCATGCAATGCAATGTGCGGAGGTATAAAATAAAATACAGAACACGATAAAAAATATAACTCAAAACAAAATAGATGCAATGAGAGGATCGTAAATTTAAATCGAATTTTCAACTTTCGACAAAAAGACAAGAAATAATCAACACGTGGCTTGACTCTCTTATTGTCCCCAGCGGAGTCGCCAAGCTGTTGACACCATTTTTTTTTGGATGAAAACGGGGTCGACTTGGATTTTGAAAATAAAACGAAAAATGGGAGTCGCCACCAATCTTTTTTGATGAGGTGTGATCGGGTCACCTCGTAAAACGGTTGTTTTTAATAAACGATTTAGATTTTATTAAAACAACGATTTTTGTCTACGAAATTCAGAAAAATGGGTTCGGGAGTCGGTTACGCACGAGGAAAGATTAGCACCCTCGATACGCCCAAAATTGGTACCTAGTTGATTAATCAGTGTCTTAGTATCGAAAATTAAAAACTCGAAAAGAATTTTAAAAATATGATCCCTCCTTATATTGTGTTATTTTAAAAATACTCAAATAAATCAAAATGGAAAATGCCTCCTTATCTCGAAGTAACAAGATATTACATCCAGTAAGTTAGGACACGACACCTCGTATTTTTGAGAGTAAGCTTGCCCTTCGTTTTTTTTATTTAAACCTCATTTATTTTAATTCTAAAAGGATATTCGATTACTTAGAATCAACGAGAAAAATCGAAGCTCAGTAAGTTAGGGCACGATTTTCTCGAATTTTCTAAATACGGAATATTGCCTTTACTTTCGAAAAATCCTCATATCGAGAAAACCAAGTGTCATATCCAATGCGTTAGGACACAACATATTGAAATCCCGATAATGAGTTTTTATTTATGTTTTTTATTAAAGAGCATTCTCGAGTATTTAGATTCAACAGAAAATTAGAACCCAGCACGTTAGGGCCCAATTCTCTCGAAGATCCCAAGTGTCGAGTATTGTTTTTATTTCCAAAATTTTCCTTTTTACGAATTCGGGTGAAAATTGATGTGACGGAATAACAATTACGATAATGCGAGTAAAAATAATACGAGCGAAGATAACAAAAATAAATATATAAAAAAATCAATTATATACAATAACAAGTAAATAAACAAAATAAAAAAAACTAAAACATTTTAAAAAAAATAATAATAATGGACACATAAATAAATAAATAAACATAAAGTAAAACAATAATAATAATAAAGAAATGAATAAAATTATAAAAGTTTTAAAAATGTATGTATGAATTTTAAAAGATTTAAAATACAAAAAAAAAAACTATGTAGGTATATATATATAATGAAAATATGTATGTCTATACGTATATATATATGTGTATGTATAAGAATTATAAAATATGAAAACATAATTACATATATATAAATAACATGCGCATGTATGTATATATATTACATAAAGACAAAAAAAATATAAATATGTATATTATAAAAATAAAATAACGTAAGTATGTACATACATTTATAAGTATATGAATTAAAATATGTAAATATATAAGTATATATATGCCTGTAGAAAATGTGAAATATAAAAAATATGTACTTAAAATAAATAAAGAATATGTACATGTATATATATATAAATTATAATAAAATATTAGAATAAAAATGAAATAAAAATATTAAATATGAAAATATATATATGTATACGGGTACATAATAAAAATATATACTAATACATAATAATAATAATAGTAATACTAATAATACTAATAATATAAAAATAACAATGATATTTAATAAAGATATAAGAATAAACGAAAAAAAGGGACTAAAATTGAATTAAAAACAAAGTTGTGGGGCAAATGTGAAAGGAAATAAAGAGAAATGGGCTTATTTGAGCGCGCACAAAACATAGAGGGACCGAAACAACAATTATTCCATTCCATTAAAACGCAGCACATTAGCGGGGACTAAATCGAAAAGCGCGAGAAATTATAGGGCCAAATTGGAAACAAGAAAAATGACTTAATTGCAAAACCTTGAAAAAGCGGAAGGACTGCGCGCATAAATATCCCATTCAAACGAAAACACGCGGATCCTCTAGCGGGTCGGGTCGGATGGGTCGGGCAATGGTCAAAACGACGTCGTTTTGAGGCTTAAGTGTAGCCCCCAAAACGACGTCGTTTTGGAGGGCTATATAAAGGCCTAAAATAGCCAAAAAAATCATTTGGGAGAGGGAAAGAAAAAAAAAAAGAGAGAGAGGGAAGAGAGAAGAGAGAGAGAAGGGAGGGGGAAAGGGAAATCCGGCCAGGGGGGCCGGTCACCGGACGGCCACCGGAGGCTCGCCGGCGCCGGCGGTGGCCGGAAAAGGTAAAAAATTTATTTTTTTTATTTTTTATTTCTTGTATTTTTTATATATATATTAATATTTATGTATGGAAAATAGGTTTAGAAAACGAAAAAAATAAAGAAAAAGATTACCTTATACTTTGTAGTTTTTGATTTTTTTTGACAACTTTGAACTTCTGATTTCAGTGTTAAAATCACGGCTTGTACATGTGTTTCATTCTATCTTGGTTATTGATTTCTTTTGAACATTTGAACGAATGTTAAAACGAAAATAGAAAAGAAAAAAAAAAAACCCCCCCATACAATTTTGATTCGGGTTTTTATAACCCACTTTCATCTAATTTCTTATTGTTTCTGCTTTGTCTCTTTGCATGGGATGGGCATGATGGAGGTGACAGAGGCATGGGGTGCAAACGGTATGGGCAGTGCCAGGTTTTGGGCAGAGGAGGAAGTGGGGGCTGCGTGGTCGCGCACATGGGGCAACGGCGCCAGAAACCCTAGGGTTTCTGGCTTTCCAAAAAATTTTTTAGAGACTTGGGCCTATCGGGCTTTAGGGTTTTGATTTGTTTGGGTTTAAATTTTGGGTCATTTGTATATTTTTTTTGGCCCGGGCAGATTTTGGGCTTTACAATCTGTATTATCAAAGACTTAAATAGGCCATGGATTGAAAAAGGGACAAGAAGGTTCACCTGAAAACATAGCTTAAAACAGAAGCTGGTATTCTTTTTCTCCATGCAGTTATAGTTTCACGAGGATAATTGTTGATGCCTTTGTTGCTTTTGTTATTTTCTTTTTTGTTCAAAGAAATATGCTTGCAAAACTGTCCTTCAATTACAATTCCGTTTTTCTCTCGATGAAGCATGCCTATGGTGCTTGACATTCCATAAACATGATTTGTCATATTTGTTTCTTGGGGTTATGCTTTTGCATTACGTCAATACGGTATTTCATATTCCTCATTTCAAGATTTTAGCTACATGAACCATTATTTTTGTCTTTTGTGCCCGCTAATGTATGTTTTCATATTGTTTCGTAGTGGGCTAATAATATCCTGCACTATGCATGATACCTGAGCAAAACTCCAAGTTTTTACGTGTTAATACTTGGATTTCGTGGCGTTGACTTTACCAAAATGTTTCAGCTTCAATGATGAAGAATACAACGGCCCTGGAAAGTAGGAAAGCCCTTCCTAATTAGATAATGATCGAATGCTGAATTTGTATCCCTTATTTTTATCATTTGGGGTTAAACAACACCTTGTGCTTGCTTAAGTCATATCACTCTTTTACTAAGGAAAGATGCATGATGGAGCAACTAAGACTTGATTCTATGCTTGTTGGTTTGTTTTCTCTATTGTGCAGGATAATCTTAAACCACAAACAATACACAACTACCTCGTGCCATCAATTGTACCTCTGCTTCCGCAGTAGATTTTACTACACCCGGTTTTCATTACTCTAAGCTACAAATCTTCACTAAATACGGTACAATACCCTGATATGGATCTTCTATAGCTAATACTATCAACATAATCAGCATTTCTGTTTGCTTCTATTTCTGTACTTGTGCCATTTCTTAAGAGAATCCCTTTCTTTGAGTTGCCCTTTTAAATATTGTGAGATTAGAAATGCTGCATTGAGATGGACTTAGGGCCTTTCATGAACTAGCACACTGCACTCAGTTCATATGAAATGCTAGGCTGTGTTTGACAAACAGATTACTTTTCCCACAAAATGTTACTTTCCTTTTCTTGCTAGTTTTCCTTCCATAGACTCTCCTAATCTATGATTTGACTTAATATGTGTGTGTTTAATGGTCTACAACCAAGATTGCCGAAGTAGAAAGGGTGCTGTGGTGTTTCAGTTTTTGTCAACAATACGACTTCATATCTTTCAATCCCATGTTAAGGTTGCCCATGTTTTTATTTAGAGGAAAAGAAGTTAGTCTGGTTGGAGATTGGGGTTTGTACTTTCCTTATCCTAAAAAGATGCTAAACGTGCAATCGGAAGGATGAATGGGTCAAGGCTTTTGAGAATTAAATCAGTGTCAATATGGCTAGGTTTAATGGTCATTCAAGCCTTTGGAGAAAAGCAAAGCTCTCGAACATGCAGGGGAAGTAGAGAATCCATAGAATATGTTGGTAGAGGAGTGTGAAGCTATAGTGGAAGAAGAATATTTAGAAAGGTTAGATAAATGTGTTGTTGGCACACCGACAAGGGTTATTGAGGTCGTGGTCTTAACTGATAATCTTACAGCATTAGGAGTTTCCAATATATCTGCAAAGTTTTATGGGAATCATTTTCCCGTTGAATTCGATGACTACAATACTTTGAAGAAGATGGAGGGAGTGGTCTTGGTTTGGCTTGGTCAATGGTTATCCAATATCCACCCTTGGTTGAGGGAGTTTGTATCTAGATGCAGAATAGTTGGATTAGTTTGCTTGGGCAACCCGAGTCATGCTGGAACTATCCTACAATGTACAATTTTAGTTTGTTATGCGGAGATCTCATTTATGTAGACTTGAATCTGTTGAATTCCGATGATGTGAGCTAAGCCTTTATGCTTGTTAAAACAAAGTGCTTAGCTAGAATTGTGTATTACTGCCGTATGGCAACAATAGGTACAAAGTCAAAAGTTACGGAAACTGACCTCAGTTATGTTCATAACCTTGTAGATGGCTTTCACGCAGTGTGCGACAGCCAAGATAGAGAGGCTAACGTGGATGCTTCTAGTAGGCATCTCGAAGCAAATTCTGAGGTAAAAGGCATGCCTAATGGAGACAGCATTATAAGTGATGGGTCAGCCACTCAAAGTCTGATGCAGAGGTGTCAAGGTACCTTTAATGTGATGTTGAAGACTGAAAATGAAGCTGGTAGGGAGATTAATGGGATTGAAGAAAAAGGGTTGGACAATGGTGATAAGGAATGGTTCATAAAACTTAAAGGTTTTGTTAAAAAGAAAGGAGGAAAAAGAAATTTAAAGGAAAGGAAAGGTGAAGACAAAGGTGTCATTATGGAACAATGCATTGGAGGTTGGTAATAAATCTTTTTCAATGGAGGGTGTTAAAGATTTAAGAAATCTAGGAGGTTGACACCATTGCATGTTGGAAGAGACATCATCAAAGAGGTTGAAGAAGCTTGGGCTCTAGGGAAAAGGTTAGGCTTTAGTGCAGTCAGAATGGAAGAAGAGGTAGTTGTGGAACTGGGAAACATAGAATTAAGCAGGAAGGCTACAAAAATTTGAATTAGCGGTTTTCAGAGGTGAAGAGGTGATGGCTTAGGAAGCTGCTCAAAGAGGAATTTCGAGATGATCTTATTTTGCAAGCTTATGCCTTGAGGGGATTGTCCGATATCTGTCAAATAGTAGCATTTGGTTTGTGTGTTAGTATCTGGAGTTCACCAAGGGGGTTCATAGCTGCTAATCTTTTGTGACTGTAAGGAGTGTGCTTGATTTTTGAATGTTTTGCTCTCTTACTGAGCTTGGTTGTTGTATAGTTGAACTTTGGGTTCTTTTAGGTTTCAGGAGTTTATGGGTTATTTATATTACATGTGAACTTGTATTTTCTTTCTCGTTTAGGAGTGTGTCCTTTGCATTGAGGTGTATTATAGTTTGTCAAGTGTGCTTGGTACATTGTCTGTATAAAGTTTTTGGTTAGTTTTTCCCTTTTGGGTTTTAATAAAATTTTATTATGATTGAGGGAAAACAATCTTCCAAACTATGCTTAGAGATTATTTTAGCCTAAATGCCAAAGCTAAGTGGAACATTCATATAAATTTCATCCTCAAGAACTCCACCGCTATGTAAATAATGCTCAATTCAGAGAAAGACTGTCTTGCAGCAAATATTGCTCCATATCAACTCCTAATTTAACAAACTTGCTTGATGCATTAACTGATTCCTCTTATAGTGAAGGCTCTTGAGCCAAAGTTTGAACATATGAAATGGTTTCATAGCTGTGTATGGACAAGAATCGTAGAAAATAGCCTGTCGTGCATCTTAGAGCATATAGTACTACTTCCATCACTAGTAAACATGATGAATGTTTGATTTATTTAACAGAAATAATTGCATATAAATCTCTTATGTGATTTCTGTCTTTTTATGTAAAATCCTTAAAAATGGCTATCGCAAAAGTTACTGATATTTCCTTGTATCGGTGAAAGAATTTACAAACTTGATATTAACATCTTGATCACATTTCTAGTGTCTTCCTTGCATGTATTTTTCTTTCTTACACAGGCTGAAACTGCTACTTCGATATGATTGTATTAATAGTAGCTTCTTCTTCAAATCCTGCAAGATGTAATCAATCATTATGGTTAAATTCAGAAACATAAATTCCATATTGATTTGTCTGCCAAATAAGGAGATGAAGATAAAGAAAAAAGGATTTACTGTATATATTCTATATTGATTTTCCTTCCATGTTTATGTGCAATAGCAGCAAAAGCATCCCTGGACAGCATGATAGTAGAGGGGCATGGAGTGAAAGGGCAGAAATCCACCACTTTGACATCAATGGTTCTCCGCTTACATGGTCGCTTAGGTCCGCTCAGGCATCTTAATCGGTAACGCCTCCCACAAGCGGCACCATTGTCCCATAATCCCTCGCTAACTGCAACAAACAAGTTCCCAGGTGGAAACTGTTCTTCTCTATTACCATCACATTTAGTTGCTGCATTGCAAGACAGAACACATGATTATGAAGATGAATTGTTAATATATGTATATATAATTTAAGCTTTGAATTGTTCAGAAAGAAAAGAAATGATACTGACGTATATATGGTGGGTTATAATACGATGCAGTGCCAATGTCACCATGGACAAAGTATGCTTCTTTGCTTATAACTGCAGTAATCAGAATTGCCAAGATCAAGAGTGCCATTACCCTCAACTGGAGAATAACATAAACTATTTTTATCTACAGCAAATATATAAAGGTTGGTTTCACTCTTTTTCCTCCTTTAATTCCTTATCTAAGTTTCCTTAGCATGCCCAATATGGTAGCTAGGGAAAATATATATATATATTTGTTAAGCAACATTTCAGGCGACCTAAAACACGTTAAAGATCACCAAACTTTAAAGTATGAAGTTACTTGTTTTGGTGGGTATCTTAGGTTAACTTGCGATCGTCACATCCATTCATTATTACTTTAGTGTTAACGTGATGTAGTAAAGTTAATTTTAGGCTTGGTTTCCACCGTTGTTTATAAATCTTGTTATTACGCGTAGATGTCTTTATTAGTTTGCCTTTTGGCATTTTGTTCTCCAAGGGAAAATTGAAAATTAATAAAAAGTTATTTAAAATGAGAATTGGTTAAATCATTTGGTTGGATCCACTTTTTAAAAATAGTCCGAATTAATTTAAGATTGATCAGTTAAGTCTATTAATCGATTTCTTTTATTATAGTTTTTAAAAGAAAATAAAAAATTTAAGTTAAGTTGACATGTAGAATTGAGTTTTTAATTCAATAATTAATAACTGATCAATTTTAATTATTTTAAGTAAAGTCTTAATCGATTTCACCAATAAGATCAACTTAATTATTTTAACCAAAGTCTTAATCGATTTCACCAATAAAATCAACTTAACAAAGTAAATCAAGCCAAAAACTACTATTTTTCTTCAATTCATGGTAGGGAGATTACTAAATTAGATGTTAACAATATTAAGGTAAGGTCATAAAATATAGCAGGAGAAATTGTGTAACTTAGAAGTAAACATGGAAAAGATTGGGATGAGATTATATAGGAGAATATAAATAAATAGTGAATGGGCAATGCTTGAAGAAGATGCTACGGTCGCTTTGTAAGCAAGGCAAAGAGTTTTGGTTGTGAATGTTTAATTGGCTAGTCTAGTCTAGTCTGGTCCTCCTGACCTTCCCTTTTCACATGATGGACCTTACATTGATTTCATTAATCATTTTTAACAATTAATAAACATGTTAAAGCTTTGAAAGCTACATACTAATATATAAAATTATGTCATTTGGGCTGTCATACAAAATCCTCACACTTCATCAACTGACTTGAACACTTTTCCTTTTCATTTTCCATATAATCATTTTCTTTTTAATAAATCTATTGAGCCAGACTAGCATTTTTCCTTCTAATTTTTTTTAAAGGAAATTTTTTAGTATAACTAATTTAAACTGATATCATAATATATTTTTTAAATAATAATAATAATAATAATAATTAGATTTTATCACATTCGTGAGTGAACAAAAATATTTCTATGTTAAGATATATTTATAAAAATATTTCAATAGATGATTATTGGTAGAGTCGCAAGATTTTTTATAATTTTTTTTTGGTTTTGTGGTAAATTTCCAAATAATATTTTAGTTGTTTTGAAAATTATATAAAAGTATGGAAACATGAAAATATCTTTATAATAATATTAATTGCCCTTTAAAAGTAAGGTTATTTTGGTAACTTCATAGTTGAGTTAGTATCAAGTTAATTCGTAATACCAACTTAGTTAACCATTTTACATATAACTAAAAATCTTATCACACGCGTATGTCTGTGAAAACCACAAATTTAAAATACAAGTGTTGGGTGCACGGGCAAGACACAATGCACTCCTAAGGGAAGAACGGGGTTCGAGTCTTGGAGACAAAATTGTTGGGAGGGACAACCCCGAACCCCAAACATGGATTGTAAAACATATATGAAAAATACCAAAAGAAAATATAATAAATGACGACACTTATGCTTTAAAACTAAGTAATAATAACACATGAAATATGTACGTTATTAAAATAAAAATTTTATATTAAATTATTTATCATGATATTGTCATCGATCTTGAACTGGTGTTGAGTTAACTTATGACCCCAGCTTGATTAAATTTGTTATTAATATATACAATTGATGGATGTAATAGAGTGTGCATAATAAAATCAAAATGTATAAGAATATCAAAATAAAGTTTTAATTGAGTGGTAAATTAAAAGTTTTATTGATGTAAGTGGTGTAGCTTTGAAACTCACTATATGTTTTATTTTTTTAAAGTGAAAAGACTAAAACACCTTCGAATAATATTACTTATTTTAATTATGAAAGGGTATTCTTGTAATTTTCTATCTAAATTGTTGCTCAATTGACTCGTAATACTAACTCAATCAAAAGTTTAAATAATAGTATAGATATAGATATTAAAAATATATAACTAATTATAATATTTGATATTTAAAATCTCTTTCATAAAATGATAGAATTGGTGTGAATATAGGCGTTGTTTCATAAATGTAGACTTTTATTCATTAAATTTCGGTTATTTGGCATGTATATAGGCATTGTTTTGTTAACATAAAATGATAGAATTGGTGTGAATTGAAATAACATTAATGTTGTGGATGTTAGGTTAACTTGAATTTGTGTTTAGTTAATAAGTTGTGGTATGTTAATGATATCTATAAATTGCATAAATTAATATGTTTTGGTATGGATATGAATGACTTTGAGTGAATTATAAGCGTGTTGGTAACATTTGAGTTTGAAGGGATGAAATTGTAATGTTTTGTTGTAAAATGGTGCCAAATTATGGCAAATTGGTTTGTTGGATTTGAGGAATGGTTAAGTGAATGTTTACTTATATATCTTGAATTGGTTTGTGTAAGTTTTACATGTACATTTAGACTTCAAATGAACTGTTTGAGTTTGGGCATGAAAAGACGACCAAAATGGAACATATTTGACATATTTGGTACTAGGTATCAATACTCTGGATATAGGTATCAGTACTTAGTATATTTCATATAGTTTTTCAACAAATAGAATGCCATTTTGGTGTTGATACTAGACTAAAGTATTGATACTTATAATAAAATATCAGTACCTTGAGTCAAGTATCAATACCATTTAAATTTAAATTGATTTTTTGAACTTCGAAGCTTGAAATGGTTTCAGTACCTAGTAAGGGAATCAATACCTATTCTATAACTTTGAAAAGTTTTCAAATTGGTTCTATTTCATGTTCGGTTTAAAAATTGAACTTTCGTAAGTTTGACAGAGTCTCGGAAAAGGGTGATTAACAAATAATGATTATGTTTATAAGATGTTCGAATGTTTGATTGGTTTATTTACAATATTTTCGATAGTAATTACTTCGACAACTGATGTAGCATCTCAAAACTTAGACCTGACATCAGACCAGGCAAGAGGTGTTACATTCACCTCCCTTATTGTATACTATATCTAACACAAATATATAGTTTATTATTTTCAAAGTTAATACATTTATATATATAGTAAGTATGAGTATAGATATAAATAAATAGATAATATAGTATATAGATAGAGATAGATAGATATCTTTATCATTATGAATTAAGTTCCTCGATATTAAGTGTTAAATTAAAACATATTTAATTATTAATTTATTTTCCTATGTTTAATGTATTATTTTGTTTGAATTTAAAAATAATTTAACAATTACATTTTAATTTACATACTAGTTTTTGAGGTAAAAAATATCTTTACATACTAATCTTTTATATATATACTATAGCAATTTAAAGTTACAATTAAATTAAGTATTCCAATATGGCACAGTTAAGAAGCTGCCATTTGGAACACGATTTAATTGTCACATATCTTTATTGACTAAAGTTTAAAATGAATATTATTCCAAACTAATTTCCTTATAAAATTATATCAACATTGAATATCCATTAATATAACAAGGATTATATATATATAAATAATCTTTGCAATAATTGATTTAGTCATAGATTACAAAAATATATAAATATGTACACACTTAGTCTAGTTTTAATATTTTTTCTCAATATTAAGTCCTTTTTTTAATGTCCAACATTTAAAAATATAAATATGTGCTTCAAACCCGTAAAATTTAAATTTTACACATTCATTCATGCACTTTTTTTTTCTAATTATTGAAATATGGATTTAATATATAATATATATCAAATATTTCTTTTTTTAATAAATAAATGAAAAAGATATTAAAGATATTATTGAAATCATACATTTTAAATATTAATTTTTTTATCTTAATTTATATTGTATCATTTAAATATTTATATTACTTTTACTTTTTTCAATAATTTATCAAATGTTATAAATTTTATACCAATTTTTAAAAATTTAATATAATATATTTTAATTAATACACACGATCAATTCTTAATAAATATAAATAAATTTTAATCAAATAAATAAATAAAAATAAATAAA
Source organism: Gossypium hirsutum (assembly GCF_007990345.1). Taxonomy (NCBI): domain Eukaryota; kingdom Viridiplantae; phylum Streptophyta; class Magnoliopsida; order Malvales; family Malvaceae; genus Gossypium; species Gossypium hirsutum. The sequence goes on from NC_053433.1 coordinate 11,987,947, forward strand.
TTGAGATTAACATTTCGTTTATTAAGCAAGCCTTTCTTTTTCATTACAAATTTACCGCTGAAGGGGGAAAACCTTAATAAAATCATGGGAAACAGATGGAGATGAGCATGGGTATTGAAACTTTAAGAAGAAATAAGAAACGAATTTTAGTTTCCAAAGAAACTTTGAATCTTACTGTATAGATGCCTTTATTGCATATTGTTACAGGTTGTTTATCCACGTCGAGTTTCGGCTCTTATTGTTTTTGGTGTTTAGATGATGGGTTTTAAGGAACCCGTAATATGCAGTGGATGGATGGATAGAACCTTTGCACTATTTTACATTTGAACATGCCCATGCATATATACTATTTACTGAACTACCTTGATCTATTATGGACATTGTTATTGTTGGCTATGTGCCATACTTCGATTGTTTGATCATATGCAAAACTAATTTTTGTTCTTTTTAGAATCACACTGAGATTTTCAAGCCCACCCCTTTAGTTTATTTTTTTACAGATAACCCTCAAAGTTAAGATTGAACTTGGCATACAGAGTCTCATCTCGGATTTATTAATAATTTTTTAAATTTTACTTTATTTATTGTGGTTTTATTTTGGGACTATAATTTTGTTAAATATGGATTATGGCATGGGTTGTTTTATTTAGATTTTTGCATGCATGAAATTTTGGTTAAAAATCGAACAAGTCTAAATAATCGGCTTAATGTGGCTTAAAACACGGTTTTTTGTACAAAAATCAAAGGCATCACTTTTTTCGCTGTGTAATAATGAAACGAAGTTTTTAAAGGAAAAATGACGAAAACAATTGTGTTTTTCTTTAAAACGACATGATGTTTTTAATAATCGGAGTCATTCAGCTAAAATAATTTGACATTTTGGCAATCCTAAGACAACTACTCAGAGTTTTTCTAAAAATCGAACAAATAAATGTTTTGAAAACGGAACGGATTTACTTGGCCATTTTGTTGGCTAATGTCGCCTTCAGTATTCGGCTATAATACCTAGGATGGGTTGGGGAGGTTACATGTTCCCTCCACAAAAAATCATATTAATTATCTACATTGTAGTGGATGATTCAATAGTTCAACTTCAAACAAGAAGAAATACGATCATTGTTAGTTTTGTTTAATTTATGCATAAATAAATTATATAATGAATTAATTTAGTTGATTCAAACTTGAATTATATAATTCAAAATGAGTTGAATTCAGACAAAATGTCAAGCTGAAGTTTCAAGCCGTGTCCAATGTAAGAGAAACCTCCATGGAGAAACAATAATGCTCTAATTAGCAATTTAAACATGAAGATTTGATTCGATTAGTATTACCTAAGTAGGTGTTTTTGTTGCTAAGGATTCCTGGAGATTGTTAATTTGAATGGACTTAAATGGGTAATATCTATCTCAACTATAATTAATTATGGATTTAAGAAGTTGACAACTTCTTAACCAAGTATCAAGAGCTTATAAAGCACGGAAAATTGAGTTAAACAAAGATTTAATCCCGAACAATCTATTTTCCATTCCAATTAAAAAAATTTAACGAATTTAAGAGATTTAAAGGGAATTATAAAACAAAAAGAACTTGTACGAACTGATTAATGATGGTTAATAAATCTATATACATTTGCTTGAAGAGATAGTTAAAATATTAATCAAGAAATTTGCAATCTACTTATTTAAGCTATGTGTAGTACTAATTAATCCTTATTGGGATTAATGTTTTATCAATATGATTACAATACTATTCTCATGTCAAATACACAATGTAACGTGTTGTAACTTTGATTACTTCTCGTATTCTACTTTGTGTTCCAACAGTAGATACAACAATAGTCTTGGTGCAATCAAAATTTATGCTGTTGCCATATTTGACTTCTGATTGATTATGATTTAATATTATTGAACAAGAAATGATGAGGGAATTTTATGGTAAATTAGAATATGATTATTATCTAATCAATTAGCCTTGGAGAAGAAAACAGAAGTTTGAACTTTTGTAGATACTCATCTTGTATCCTTATTCTTATATTTCAAAGTATTTGAAGTGATTGGGAAGTTCGTTTATAAAGATTTTTATAAGACAAAGGCTCAAGATAATTAATAAAATATTTCCAGCTTTTAAACGAGTATATCAAAACATTGCTAATAAAAGGGTTGTTTGTATCAGGTGGTGTGGTTGAATGTCTTTTTAACTTTTGTATTTTGCTATTTCATTGAGTAATTTTGTGGCACTCTTTAATGTATTGTTTGGAGAGTTTTATTGAATGTAATATAAGGTATTTGAGAGAGTCGTTTGTAACAATGAGTTATTGTTGGGGCAAAAAATATCTATTGTGGTAAGGATGGCTTTAGTCAAAAGGTGATTCGGTTGGATTGTTAAATAAAATCACTCTCTAAGCGTGAGATATCACATAATATGATTATTAATTCGAATTGCGTTAACAAATATTAATTTACATTTTATTCTACCTTTCGAAAAATCTATTGTACCCCATTCCCTATGCTAATAGAAGTTAGAATGAAGTTGTGTTTCAATTGCAAAGCCAAGTTTTCTGTTCCAACATCTATTCAACAATAGTTGGTAACAAATTTATAAAAAAAAAATTATGTAAAAATCAATTGTGAGTTTAGTTGAAATGATAAAATTAAAATTATTAACTGTATTATATCATGAGTTCAAATCTCTTATTATTATTTTATAAAGGAACATAAATACTTTCAAAATAAATATTATTATTTTATGAAAGAAAAAGATATTTAATAATTTTCTAATTGATTTGAGATCCGGGTAATGAGTTACACTTTTAATTAGAATAGAGATGCTATAATGATACTCAAACAATGGAAGAAACAAATAGTTAAGAAATAGAGAAACAAATGTAGAATTTAAAGAGAAAATAAAGGTTGGGTAAAAGTCGAAAATGGATGTAGCAAAAGTGGCCCCTGATTATGCTTTGTTTCCTCTTTTAATATTGTAGCCAAAAACATTTTATTTCATTTTGTTGTTTCTCTCTTCTTCCTCAATTTTCTTTCTTCTCTCTTAACGAAACAAATCTGGTGTTTCCTATTTATCATTTTGGTTATCAGAACCAACCATCCCCACTGAATTTGCAGTTTTCATTTGGTACCACCCACACTTTTCTTGTTTCTCAATCAATAATTATGAAGCACAATTAAATTAAATTAAAATCAAATTAGAAAGGATCTACACACACAAAATTTACTCATTGATTAAGTTATAGAAATAAATACTTATTGGTCCTTAACATATGAATTTTATAAGGTGAAACTCAAATCTCCATATTAAACATTCTCCACCATTGTTAAAACCTCATTCATCACACTTCATTTCTTTTTATTTTAATATAACTTAATCAAAATGGCTAGATTTTTAATAATAAATAAATAACTAAAACTTGGAAGTAAACATTATAGATTTCTGACCAGAAATATTTTACTAAAAATTGTTTAACATTTATAAAATTGTGTGACGAGGAATAATGTGGTAAACAGTAGTAATTTCTACATAAAATCATACTTAAAACAGTGCGTGAGTCATGAATGTTGATGTTTAACACTAGTAAAGTCGACTGAAAGTGACTCTTCATGGCTGGCTTTGGACATGAGAAGAAATAGTCCAGAAAAGACAACAATATGAGAACAAATCAAAATGATCCATCATCACTATTTTTCCTAAACGTATCTCAAATGATGTTCATATATTAAAAAATAAATATCCTATGAAGTGCCAAATTATTGGTAGAATATTAGTGCTTTGTGTGATGAGCTCCCACAATTGAAACCAAAACTGTAAAAGGTGACGAAAGTGCTTTTCCTAATATTTTCCCGCCATTTCTTTTATAACTTACTAATTTTTATAAATTATTTGAGAATAAAGAGTAAGAATTATAGAGATTGAGAAATAAACTTCAATTTTATATTAAATTATATGCCTCAACTGTTTATAAATATTTAAATTATGAAACATATATATATATAGTTACTCATAATTTATTGCCATTCAATATAATTTATCAATTATTTATATTTAAATTTCAAATTAAAAGACCCAAACATAAAATAATTTAAACCCAAAACAAATCAAATTAATTCAAATTAACCTAAAATAGTATTTAAAAAAGTTAAAAGTTCAAAATATTCTAATAAAAATAGATTCAATTCAACCTTAGCTCCACTCATCTAATTGTTAAGGTTGATAGCAGATGGCATCTCAAGTTTCCACGTCTATCTTTGTCAGCATTCACTATTGAAAATTGATTAATTATACGGAAAATGATATAATTAGGTTAGTTGTAGATTAGTTGTAGATTATGACTTATACTTACATATTGTTAATTTAATCCTCTCTAATAAACTAATATTGATTTTTTTTAAAAGAACCAATATTCAATAAAAACCTCAAGACCTTGAAAAGATAAAATAAAGTGAATAATTTGGGGTACAATTATATCCAAGCCAATAGATTTATCCCATCAACTCTTGCTTAAAGCTTCATTTTCACCCAAATTCTCCAATCTATTAGCATTGACAATACCAACAATAGGACACTCAACACAATCAAAGCAATTCGTTTTCAATCAAATGACCCTTGCCAAGGTCCGAGCTACTTTATTAGCGTTCTCACAAATCCAATAGATAGATAAAGAATGAAAACCTAAAACAATATGATGACAATCCAATAATAAAATCTCAGAGTCAGAAACGTCCAAACCACCAATAGTGAGAGTTTGCCATAGCCTTTGGTTGTCAATTTAAAAAATAATGTCATTCATATGGCATGACCGAAGCCAAGACAAAGTCTCACGAGCTCCAAGATTTTCACCATAAAAAGGTCAACTTTACTTTTTCATAAAATTGAAGATACATCACACAAAATCACCTTCCTAATAATGTACAATCACGCCTCATCCCATATGCTCACTATCAACAAAAATAACACCATTAAAATTGCATTTGAGCATACCCTTGGTTGCCGTCTCCAACAATCACTACCGCCCTCTCCTAACCTCCTAACCATCATTTGAGATTCATGAACAGACCTTACCGCCAACCATCTGCAACACCCCATACCTGACTTGATCAACGAGTCCGAGCGACGAGATGCTACAACTGTTGAGGGAGTAAAGTTCAAATCGTTATGCAAAATTGAATCATTCAAACATGTAAATAAATAGCATTCATATACATAATATACTATTTTGTTAACCCGAGCTTGAATTAGGACTAAATTGTAAGGTTTGAAAACATTTGGGTTGACGTCACCATCTCAACATGTTACATCGCAACTTCATACATACCAACATTGTAAGGACATTATGTTTCAGCACAACATTACAACATTGAGAGTTGGTAGTTATGATAAGGACCCTATTTTTAACAAAAACACTATTTGGTTCTCATTCAGCAAGGTGCAATAATACCTAAATGGTTAATATAACCTTATACCATAAAATAAAAAAATAAAAAAAAACTTAAATCCATACCATTTCATGCCAAACAAATCATCTAAGCATTCCAATCCTACCCAAATCAAACAAAATCTCAACCTAATCAACCATTAAATTTCAAAATCTGGCTATTCAACCTTTTTTACATATGAAATTTTCATATCAACTTTACATTCTCAAAGCATACCTTTTACCTATTCAATTATGTTTCATCTACAATTCTAGGAGTAAACAACGTCATGGCCTTAACTTGAATTAGGCATACATGCTTTAAGTTAAGCATCATAATCTACATTAATTTACCTTTTAATACATTAACCATTCTAGCTACTTCAAATATTACAATTTCAACTTCAACAAGTCAAACTGTTCAAGAGTATATTTACCATTTTCATAGCATCAACATGAACGAATATGCATCTATAAATTATGTACAATGCTAAACATTCAACTCAATCATCCCCAAATTTACCAAATAACAAACAATTTCAAAATGCCAAAGTACACACTAAGACCCTTATATACATGCCACTACCTTAAAATCAAAATAATCGTATAACTACCGATTCAGTGATAATGTGAGTTTCGATACGATCTAACTTGGCAAGTTTTTCAAGCTGATGATCTATAAAGGAAAGAAAACAACTAAGGTAAGCATTAAGAATGTTTAGTAAGTTCAAAAGAGAAACTACTATATTTACTTTATTTATACCTAAGTGTTATAGCTACATTAGTTTGGCATAGTGTTGGCTAGATCATAGTACTTTACAGCATTCACAAGGTGAGCATATATCTATTTATGCATATTCATGAACTTTATAAGCAACTTAAATTATATCAATTCATAATGGTTCATATAACCTATCACAAAACATGTTCAACCAACAATTTATAAGTATAAAACAAGCATTCATGATCCATTTCCAATCACATCTCCTATCATCAATACATAATTATATAACTTGTGCATTTGAATCATTTGCAATAGAATTTTCAATTGATTATCAAGTACATTTCCTCATGTTTTCAAGTTTTTGATTTCATTTATATTGTTACGCTCGATGGAACCCTAGTAAAAGGAATCGGATACACAGGTAAACTGCACCACACCAGGGCACCAAAGTGCAAAGCCCGTAGGCATCATATGCATGTTCAAATGCTAATACATCCCTTCACCACACCAGGGTCTTCGTAGAGACATATAAAACTCGATGATCTGCAAAAAATGCTGAATCTCAATATAACCCTATGACAATCTCCATATAATCACATATCTCGTACAAGTGCACATAAGACCCTCTTGGCGTACCAATCGTATCTTAACACTTTACTAATTATCACATATCCTTGTAATTATCCATTTTTCATATCGTACCCTATACATGATCGCACATTTCATTTACATGCCTATATTAAATTAAACCTTCAGATTTGAATTTTGTACTAATACGTAATAATCAATTTTCACATAACATTTTAATTCAGTCCATTTTTAGTCTTTCATGCCAATTCACAAATAACCATATCATATTCAAACAAATATCTATATATATGAAATCAAACATAAAATAGTAAGTCCCATATGAACTTACCTGTTCAAAATGTGAAAAGAGTGGATATTTCAAGGACTAATTCGCAACTTTAGATTTTCCCCTGTTAGCTCCACTTGAATTCGAATTTTGATCCATACAATTATTTTATACAACCAATAATACCAAACATTTTCATATTATGCCATGATACGAATGAACCTATATGAACTCATTTTTCAATATCTTTAAAATTTTACATTTTATTCAATTTAGTCCTTAAACTCGAAATAATCATAACTTCCAATTCCTAGCTTCAGATTAAAATTCGATTTCACATACATTCATTAGGGACACTCTAATTCCTATCCCTATCAAAATTTCATAACAATTTTTTATTTTATTCAATTTGGTCCCTAATGTATGAAACTAACAATTAAACTTTACAATTTAGTCATTTCCATATTCTAAGCTTAAAACCTATCAATTTCAAGCCTAACTCTTCAAGAAATCAATAATGAAAACTTTCTAAAACTTTAACAATTTTAAGTTTTGGTACATGGGTTAGATAAGTTAAGATCTCATGACCTCAAATCTATAAAAATTTTATGAAAATTACTTGAATACTTTTACAAATTAAGGGTCAAATGTGTAAGCTTAAAAAATGACTTCTCCCTTAAGTATTTCTATGTTGTACGGATGAAGGACAAAGAAGATGATTAGATTTCCACTAAAATATGATTTATATACCATGGTTTAACTTAATTAACTTTAATTAATTAACTTAATCTTTAATTATTTTACCTTAATCACCATTAACCCAAATTAGTGGGAAAAAATCACCATCCACTATACTATGACATAAAATGGTTTGTTTACCATTTTAGACTCTTGGTTAATTGCTATTTGAGTCCTCAAGCCTTTTGACAATTAAAACCTATAACAATCAAACTTTTACAATTTAGTCCCTAAGCCTTACTTAACTATTAATCGATAAATTGATCAACCAAGCATCAATAAAATTTGTTATTAACCTTGTAAATATTTATATTTAATATTTACAAAATTGGGGTTCTGAAATCGCATTTATCGATACCACTAAAAATTGGGTTGTTACACCATCCTAGTAGAAACTCATCCACATAATACACAAGTTGATTCACGGTCATGGTTTTCTGCATCCAAACTAACATGTTTCTACAGAACCAAATACCCTATAACATACTAAGAGCCTCACATCATTTTTTCGTATTGTGGCTCGATAAGAAAATGAGAAACAAACTCCTCCACTAAACTAGAAGATGGCACAATACCCATTTTTTTCCATACAACAACAACAAATGAGTAATGGATGAAAACATGATCTAAATTCTCCTCGACTTGTTGACATCTATGAAAAGCACTATCAATACCCATTCCATGTGCAAGAATATTACTTTTAATAGGAACAAAACCTCATAGTAATTGCCAAAGAAATTCCTTAATCTCAGAAGGCAAAACTTTATTCCAAAAGGCTTACCAATGACCCTCAACATGATAATAGGAAATGTTAGTCAGCAAATGAAGAGCCACTTGATATCCAAACCTCACAGAATAACAACCATTAGGGGGAAAATGCTATATGTACTGATCATTCAAAGGAAACAAACTAAATAGACATATTTAAAACCCAACTCACATCATACAGTGCAAAAAGCCTTTCTACAATATATATGTCCCATAAAACCCCATTAGGATGAAATAAATCACAAACTTTAGATGAGCACACCCCTCAATTGGGACAACATCCACATTGTTAGAATTAAGTGACCCAAATTCTTATTTAAATAAAATACGATGGAAAATAAAATAAAAGTAAAATCCATATAGAACTAGACTTCTTTTATTTTATTTTAGAATAAGGTTTTTTAAACCTTATTAAACTTCATCTATTTTATATTGATTAGGATAAGGTGTTTCAATCCTACTAGAATATGGCTTTATAAGTCTATAAATAGACATAGTCTATTCCTCTTGTATTGATTCAATTTTTCAACATAGTGAATTTTCTTCTCCTCTGCCCGTGGTTTTTTCCCGAAAGGGTTTCCACGTCAAATTTGTGTGTTCTTTATTTTTATTTGATTTTATTTTTCTCACACATAAAAAATTGTCATCATTATTAATCCAATTATCATTAAAAACATTAACTTCACTCTTTTTTTCCAATCTATCATTTAATACCTTTTAAAAGCAAAGCTTTTTCCTTATGAATACTCTTCCAAATAAAAGAAAGATTATTATCTTTTGACAATTCAAGAAAATCCCCATTCAAGATTATCTAGCTTTGAAAATACTACACGAAAGAGACTTAAGCAAAGTAATGAATCTCCACCATTACTTACAAAGAAGAGTCAAATTAAATTGAAACCAATGATAGAACCCCATACAACCAAAATCCTTAGGGGTACAGAGCTTATCCCAATAAGCATAATAAGTTCTTTTACAGTCACTATCAGAACCCCATTAAAAGGAATTTACCATTTTCTGTAGGTTATAACATGAGTTATGGGGAAGAAAAAAACACTCATGCTATTTAATGGAATTGCTTGAGCAATCGTCTTGATCACTACTTTCTTCATTGCCCTTGAGAGAAAATAATTCTTCCAACTGAGAACTTGTTTACTTAAGTGCACTTTAATAAAAGTGAAAACCTGCTTTTTTTGGCCAATAAGGGAAGAAAAACCCAAATATCTACTATGATTAATGGGTGCAGTAACACCAAGAACATTACAGACAATTTGCGTAACTTGTTGTTTAGTATTAGAATTGAACATAATCCCCGATTTTATAAAATTAATTGTCTATCTAGAAGCTTCCTCATACTGACGAAGTACCTCTTTAACATTATCATCCTTTAACTCGCTAGCGTGAAATAATATAAAACTGTCATCTGCAAACAAAAAAATGCAGGATCATTGGACTTTTCGACAAACAACAAGCCCATGTAAGCCACCACTTATCTCTACTTTTTACAACAAATAACTTAACCCCTTAGTACACAAAATGAACAAATACGGATAAATCAGATCTCCTTGACGAAAACCCTTTTGAGGAGCAATAAGACCAAGCTCACTACCATTAAAAGAGATGACATAGCTCACCGGTGAGATGCAAAGAATCATCAAGTGCACTTAATGACTATGAAAACCCATGCGATCCATAACAAAACTTAAAAACGACCAGTCAACTCTATCATAGGCCTTAGTAATATCAATTTTTAGCGTAACTTCACCAATAGAGCCTCGACTTTTTCATATGATGGATGAGTTCAAACGCCACTATAGCGTTGTCAATAATAAACAGTCTTGGAAAAAAAGTCGAGTGAGACTACAAAATAATGTTGGGTAGAATAAATTTCAACCAATTAGCCAATACTTTTGACACAAGCTTATACACAACGCTACATAAAGCAATAAGTTTGAGATCCCACATGGAAGTGGGTTTTTGCTTCTTTAAAAACAACACAATAATAGTATCATTAACAATCGAAAGAAACTTACCACGATTAAGCCAATCACAACACTACTTAAATACTTCCTCGCCAACAATATACCAACACTTCTAATAGAAAACAACATTCAACCCATCAAGCCTTGGCACTTTATCAGGATTCATCTCAAACAAAGGCCTCTTAAACTCTTCCAGTTTGAACAATGCAATTAAAGCAATATTATCACTTGATTTGCCATGATTTGATATGGAAAATTAGGATTTCTTGGTATACTTAAGGAGCTTGTTTTCAATAAAAGTAGTGTTAGTCGTAGTTTTTCATAGTTTTTAGATTTTTTATTTAATAAGTGTAAAAAGCCTCTTTTACTTATTTTGATACCTAAAAAGACCAATGGTGTCATAAGGGGACCTAACATATGATTGAGTGTTGCAGGGATGCATTGGAGTTGGAATTGAGTAAGAAACTCACCAAAGAAGAGGGTATCATGATATATTACCCTTAAAATCATAATACCTCCAACAGGCCCCAAAGATGAAGACTACCTACCTAAGGAAAACCACAACCCAAGCTTGCCAATGGTATCATGATATCCTGTCCCACGGTATCGCGATACCCATATCGTGAGGGGACAAAAATTTACGCCAAGGGTAGTCTGTGTCCAACGAAGCACCAACCATTGAAGGCTCGTTCAAGAGCCTTTTTGGCATAAAGAAGGTTAAAATTTGGCTATTAAAAACCATCAAATTTGGCTTAGGAGAGAGGAGACATACTTAGGCTTAGTTTTAGATAGTTTCTCTTAGGTTTTCTTTCGTTTTTTCTTTTCTTTTCATTTTTCTAGGGTTCTTATTTTTCTTCACCTTTCATAATTGTAGTATTTATTCTTTTTCAATTTACTTCTTGTTCTTGTTGCTCTTGTAGTTATTTAAGTTAGTTAACATTATAACTTAGGTTTATTTGCACATTTAGTCCCTTTTTTTTTACTTGTAATGACATTTCAATCTTTTAGTTTAATGTATTTTAGTTTCCTTTAGTTTAATCTATTAAAGAATTTACCTTTAATGTTTTTTAGCTTTTATTTTACCATTGAATGTTCAGCTTTACTTTTCTTTCAAGTTTTATAACTTAGAAATCCCAACTTTTATCTTTTTCTCAAGTTTATTTTCATGGTTGCAATGATTTCTTCTTTTTTGTTCGTTAGCTTAGTTTTTCATATGGGTACTAAACCTTTAAAGGGGTTAGTTAATGGAGATGTGGTGAACTGATTTTTGGATGAGGGACCAAATTGTAATAAATTGGACTAATTTCAAGGAACCTAAAAACTTAAGATTGACGACCCTAAGGGAAAATTTAAGCAAGTGAGACCGAGAGGAGATCTTGTTGAACACCAATTCGTTAATCTCAGGGTCGTCAATTTGGTAAACTGGATTAATTTGTCTAATTTGGTAAAATTGAGATCAAGAGGTAAAATAAAACCATCTTAGGAATTTAAGCAATTTGGATCCGTAATTCTAGAACGAGTGAACCACATCGAAATCAATCAACCAGTGTTTGTTAGTTATTTGTTAACTTTGTAACTTTGCTCATTTTACAATTTAATCATTGGTTGCTAGATTATAGATTAGTATAATTACCCTTAACTTTATGATTTGTCGCACTATAATGCTTAACGATTAGTTGGTTAGACTTTTTATTTTTACATGCTTGTTAGTAGAAATTGTTAAATCGTCGACTCTCTTTGGTTTGATCCTCAAAGGAATCTGAACCCATTTTACAATTATATTACAATTGACCTATTACATTTGCAGACACCATGAGACAGTATAGTTTCCGATTCTTTTTTTGTTTTTAGTGTTGATTTCTCTCTCCCGTTCGTGAGAGTAAGGGAGAGGCGGAGAGGCGGTCATTAGCCTACAAAATAGAAGGCATAAAATCTGAAGAAATTTTTTTTCATAATTTGATCCTATAGAACCAAAATACAAAGAATTAAAATATTCAACAACAATCAACCACATACCTAGTTCGTCTGAACATTTCCTACTATCATCATCATTACAAAGCATCGATATATGATTGACACATTTTTGTTTGCTAACCTGCGCATGAAAAAAATTAAGTATTTGCATCACCATGACGCATCCATAGAACCTTTGTATGTTGTCTCCAAAAAACTTCCTCTTGAGTTAGTAAAGCACCCAACTCGGCCCTCAACCAAAGAACATCATTTTCATTAAAACCATTATTCCTTATGTGCATAATTCCCTTAGTCATCTTTTTAAATTTCCTTCAAACTTGCCTTTCAACGAGACAAAGAATCCACATAAAAACTAAGTCGAGCAACAAGGGATGTTTTCAAACTATCGGTCTAAGCATTCTCAATAGCTATATGAAACCTAGGCTCACTGAGCCAACAATTCTCAAACTTAAATCGATGAACTTTGGGCTTAATGAAATTTTTATGCAACAACAGTTTAATAGGCAAATGATTTGAAGTAACACTGACAAGATTGTAGAGCTTATAATATTGAAAGTATTGAGTCCATGCTTCATTAACAAAAGCCCTATCCAAATACTCCATAGATTCATACATGATAAGACTTAACTGTGAATAAATTTAGAAAAATACCTAATCACACGACATAGTAAAATTCAAACCTAATATCTCAAGGATTCTAAAACTTCAACTTTATTATTAAACCAAGAAGTCATCAACTAATTAATTGAAGTACTTTTCAATGAAGTTTTTCAATGAAGTAAGAATTAAAAATTTGGAGACCAATTAATACAAGGGTTTTCGTTTCAACACAAAGGTATAAGGGTTTTTGTGGCAATTCAAACCGTGAAAGGTGTGGAAAGTCTCTAAAAAATTGTGGTTTTTAAAGTCCTTTTCAATGAAGTTTTTCAATGAAGTAAGAATTAAAAATTTGGAGACCAATTAATACAAGGGTTTTCGTTTCAACACAAAGGTATAAGGGTTTTTGTGGCAATTCAAACCGTGAAAGGTGTGGAAAGTCTCTAAAAAATTGTGGTTTTTAAAGTTTTGGGCTTGTATTTGAGCAATGTTTCAATCGTGTATTTTGTCTTATTGTGCCCTAATATTGTGGAGAGAATTCTTTTATAGAGGGAGGCTGATTGGATGTCGGTCTCAACCATTGAGTAATCTGTATCTCATAGGAGTAGTGATAGAGTGGTTGAAAGCCATAAAATTTTTCAGGGTGGAATTGAGTTGTGTAATTTATGAAAACTAAAATGTAATTTCATCATTTTAATAGTTTATATTTTTATAATTTTTAAAAAATTAAATAAAATTTTTATCATTTTGAGGATCAAAGTGCACTTTTACCATGTACTAACTTTAAAAGTTTATGAATATTAAAAAATCAAAACATAAATTTACCATTTTAATGGGGTCGAAGCCTCCGCCAACCTCTTTGCGGCTGCCCCTATTATTAGAAACGACTTAAAAGGATTAGATAAAGTATTCATCAAATTAAAATATGATAGATCAATAAAGGTTATCAAGGGACTTCTTAATATATCTTATGCAAATTATGTGAATTCTAAAAATATTATGTTTGGGCAAGGGCGTGAATTCGGATCTTTCTAGAGAGGCAATGACGATGTTGTATTGTCAAAGCCCTTATAGCAGTCCGTCACATCTCACGGGAAAGCCGCGTCGCCTGACTTTTGTGGTAGCCAACTGCTATGGGGAAGCGATGTAAGGTGGGGTATAACAGTTCTTTTAAAAAAGTTAAAATGAACCAACCACTATAAGGTTTGGCAAAAGGTATTTTGCGGTGTCCCTATCGAGTAACAAGTGGTGCTTTATTTTTCAGTGTTTTTTTACAACTGTTTATTTTAGTACTTGAGTCATTTGTGTCAAGCATAAAGTACCAAACATGCGATTGGATTTATCTAATTAAGTCATTAGTGACCTTTAAGGATTTTTGTGCTTGTCTATATTACTTATTAAGATTAAATTAATTTATAGATTGCACTGTAGAGTTTAGCCGATAAAAAATAATGAAGGGTTGACTCTATTTAAATGATCGGTGAGTTGTTGAATTAAAAGTTAATTTAATAGTCAACAACCTTTTGATCTAATAACAAAAATATTATATTGTAAGCATGTGAATTTAGGTTTAATCCCAAACAATTCTATTCTTATCTCTTAATTATTAAAAAATTAAAAAAGAGAGAGAAGTTAACTAACAAGTTGTGAAGTGATAGAAAAATGAAAATTTTAGAGCCTATATATTGGTCCATGGTCAAAAAGTATTAAAATATATTAGTCCTTGTATAATTTGTCTATTTATACAACAATTTGTCACTTTATTACTAAATATCAACAAATGGGTAACAATTGTCTCTTCTCTCTTTTTTATAATGAGTAAAAAGAAAATCAATAATAATTTAATCAATTATAAGAATATAAAATATTATTGATATTAATTTTATAAAATACTTTAAATAATAAAAATAGCTTATATCATAATTTAAATTATTTTATGTAATAATTAAATATTTTATATAAAAATATTTTATTTCATTAATTTTATAAATTTTAATTTGCATTCCAACTTTACAAAAAAAATCATTTTAGCCTCCGATTTATTTTTTTTATCTTTTTTAGCGCTTAAATTTACCCTTTTTTGTCAAATCACTCTAAAATAGATGTGAAAGTTAACGTTTTTTAACTTTGTTGATGTGGCATACACGTGGATGACACATTAATACTTAATTAATTTTAAAAATATTTAAAAATTCAAAAAGCAAAAAATAAATATTTTTTAAAATTAAAAATCATTAAAATTATTATAAAATTATAAAAAATATTTTTTAAAATATTAGAGAAATTAATTAAATGCTGACATGTCATCTACATGGCAATTCACGTGTATACCATATCAACAAAGTTAACAAATATTAACTTTTCTATCCCTTTTAAGGTGATTTGACTAAAAATGCAAGTTCAAGGGTTAAAAGAGATAAAAAAAAATTAAACAAAGAGTTAAAATGACTATTTTTATAAAGTTGAAGGGCCAAAAAAGATATTATGCCATTTTAATATGTATGTTTTAATTATTTCTCATGGTCATGTAAGTTTTTACTATTATGGTATATTTTAATTATTTTTCATGTTTTATTTGTATTAGTGTGTAATACTATTTAAATAACTTCCATTTTATATCAGGTAGTATTAATGTCTTTTTTATTGTAAAATGAGATTATTGATTTAAGATTAAAAGAAATTATAAGAAGAGCAAAAGAGAAAGATTTTGTATTTTATTTTAGATTATTTATAAACCTTGTATATTTATTTATTTATAAGCTTTTTTTTATATGTATCTAGCCTTTGAAGAGAAGTGGTACTTGAATTATGTTTTAAAAGAGTAGCAGATACTTTGACAAAAATGATTTTAATGAGTGATGAAGCTTTGCACATGTTTAAGGAACTCCCTTCAAAGATTAAACTTTTGATAACTTGTCTATGACATAGTCTACATAATTCATTGTTCTATTTTACCAAAAATAATAATAATAATAATAACATTCCATAAGTTGTGAAGATGTAATTCAATATAAAATAGGTTAAAAGAGTTTATTTATCGTAAAAATTCTTGCAAGATTGTAGGGGGAAGTTACATGAACATTCATAATTAATGGTAGATTTATAATACTTCTCGTTCAATGTTTATCAATAAAAATTATGTTTTGTTAAATCTTTATTAAAAAAATCTTTGAACAAAAATATAATAAAGGAACATGAGTATACAATCTCTCATATTAAGTTGTCTCGTTAAAAAAATATATAGCATGCTTTGTTGAACTTTAATATTATCTTTTTTCTCCATACCATGAGTGAAGAAATAATTTGGTGAAATATGTTTTATTTTGTTTCCTTTGATATATCCCCTCTTTAATTGATCAATACTTACTATGTAATTCATATAAGATAGTTATCGTTTTTTTTTTAGAGGAATATTACAAATCTTTTGGATTTGTTGGGTCGCTGCCTTTAGTTAAATATTCTTGGTTTACCTCATGAATACTATAATTATTTTTTCCTGATTTGAAAAGGCAATAGATAATGTTTATATTGTTGAACATCATGATATGAGTGCTCTCACATGTAAATAAATATTGTATCTGAAATCAAAAGTAGTCCACTATAAATCAACGATATCCTTTTCTACTTCTACAGGGTCTTGCCCAGAGAGTAATCCATTATGAATTAATGGTGTAAGATGTGATTTAAGTTCAACTCACTCATTAAGTTGTATTCTCACTCTTATACATCATCTAAGATCACTCTTCAAATTAAGATTTTTATCTTGAAAGCTTAGCCACAAACTTAATATAAAATAGTTTATTTACAAATATTTTGCTCTCAAAATAGGTTCCTTTAAATGAAGAAAAACAAGTGCTCTGTTAATTGATACATAATTAAATAAACAAGCATTACATTTTAATCACTTATATTTGAAATGTTATGTTTTAGTTACTTAAGTTATCATTTTGTTATGAAGTGGTCACTCTACCGTTAAATTCCATTACCTCCCTAATGGCAATCCTACGTGGCAATTCAAATGGGTTTTAAATGCTAACTTGGTTGCCATACCCAGCAACTAGACATCCAAGTTGGCATTTAAAACCCATTTGGACTGCCACATAAGATTGTCGTTAGGGAGGTAACAGAATTTAACGGCAGAGTGACCACTTCGTAACAAAACGATAACGTAAATGACTAAAACGTAACATTTTAGATATAAATACCTAAAATATAATCTGAGACAAACAAAAGTGATTATTTTTATAATTTACCCTTCACATTATAAGTTAATAAATTTCCCACAAATGTACTTGAAATAGTTGTTTAAATAATACAAAAAATAAGGAGAGATGTTTTAAACTTAATATACTATTAAAACATTCTCGCTTCAAATATGGTAATCGAATCATATTAAAACTAATCATATAAAAATTGTAATGATTGCTGCTCAAAATCCTAAAAAAAAAAAAAAGGTTCCGATTAAAATATGCAAACACAATGCCAAATTCGCATCGCAACTAGCAAATTAACTACAATCCGATAGATCTAGGGTTCCTTAAAATGCTGGCACGTTTCCAATGCGATAAAAGTAAAAGAATTATAGCATTTTGAACACACCTTTAGTGGAGGTGTTCTCAACTCCTTAAATTTTGGCATTAGTAAATAGCACTAGACTCCAAATAAGGGGATAATTTCTATTTTAGCCCCTTCCATTTATTTTAATTATTATCTAACTTAATATAAAACATAAATTTAATATAGAGTTTAATCATTTTTCAATCATAATTAACAAAATTATAATTTTATTTATTTAATTTATTATAAATACGATTTTTTTTTATTTTTTATTCTATAACAATTAATTTGAAGTAAGTAGTACAATATCTAGTATCACTGTTTGATGAAACTTAATGTCTGAACACTAAGTCTAATATTTTGCATCATATAAAATAATAAAAATAAAAGATTCCGACAAAGGTTTGAGCAGAAAAAAAGACGTTTAGCAAAGTTCCAACACCCAAAGTCTGACAAGTGACAGCAACCCATTAAACAAAAAATTTCAACAGCTTGCGTGTCTTACTCGAATCTTTTCGTGTCACTGTTAGGTTCTTGATTGTAATCCTAGTCAGCACGTGACGTCTACGTGTCAAAGTAATCTCCTTAAAGACACGTGGCTTCCTTATAAAGCCTTCTCATTCCGTTTTTCCTTCTATTTATAACTCCCCATTTCTTTCGCTTCTCTCACCGCACTTGCCGTTTTCCTTGGCACTCTGCATCTCTAATTTGTTTGGTTTTTCTTTTTGGCTAATCACTCGCTTTCTGTTTCTCGCATCTTTATATTTTTCTCCGATTTATACACAGTCGAAATCTTTCTCTTTGTGATTTGCAAAGAAAAGAAAATGAAGGAAAGTATGGGCAACCCTCTTCACCTCAAATCTTTGAACCACATCTCCCTTGTGTGTAGATCAGTTGAGGAATCCATGAACTTTTATCAGGATATTCTTGGGTTTGTTCCAATCAGGAGACCTGGATCATTTGACTTTAATGGGGCATGGTAATTATTACCAAAAAGAAATAAAATTGTTCTTCTTGTCAAGCTTAATTTGTTTGATGAAATTCCCAAGAAACCTTGGGTTGATTTTTCAGTATATAATATGAGTGGGTTATGATGCAGGTTGTTTGGATACGGGATTGGAATACATCTCCTGCAATCGGAGGATCCAGAGAGTTTGCCTAAGAAAAAGGAAATCAATCCCAAGGATAATCACATTTCTTTCCAGGTTATTTCATTTCTTTTCATTCGGGCATATTATTTTATTCCTCCTTCCGCTAATCCAATATCTTTAAGTGTAAAGAAACACCATCCTGCTCTCTACAGATTAATATAGGGTGGATATAAATTGCTACTCTGTTTCTCTTCGATTATTCTTAGGACTTCATTATATTAATCTTTTAATAAGTCTGTAGTAGGGATACGAGACACTGGTGCTAATGCAAACTCCCAAAAAAAACTTTTGACTTACTTTTTATTTCTAAAGTTATTGTTTTTGGTATAACTTGAATGGAGCACAAGCTTAAAAATAGTTTTTTAATTGAATTCAAGATCAATATCTTGCTTGAGTTCAATATTAAGCTTGAGTTTTTCAATAATCGAGTTTGAGAATCAAACTTAAAAAGTAGATTGTTCAAAACCAATATCGAGTTTGAACTTGTCAATATTCAGGCTCAATTACACAATTAGAAATAAATCTTCAATCGAGTTCAATATCAATATCGAGCTTGAGTTTGTCAGGCTCGATTACGCGTTTAAAAATCGATCTTCAATCGAGGTCAAGACCAATATCAAGCTTTGCTCAATATCGAGATTGAGCTTGTCAGTGTTCAGGACTCGATTTTCAATTGAGTTCAAGATCAATATTGAGCTTGAGTTTGTCGGTATCAACTAAAAGCTTAAACCTACATCCTTTGTCACACAACCTGTCCATACATTTTGTTTCAATTTGATTACTCTTGAGTTGAGCATATAATCCTAACAGATCTACCTATTTGTAATTTAGTAATGAGAATGTACCTGCCAAGAAATCGAACAAGCAAAAAAAGCAAAATATCATGTTACGTTTCTAGTAAATATTTGATCCTTTCTTAATATAAAACCATAGATGTCATGACAACCTACCAACTATGCATCATCTTTAACCCTTTTTTTTAAAATGGTGATGACGTATGCACTAATCAAAGTAATTAATTAAATGTTCAGTGTGAGAGCATGGGAGCAGTGGAGAAGAAGCTGAAGGAAATGGAACTGGAATACGTCCGGGCAATAGTGGAAGAAGGTGGAATCGACGTTGAACAACTCTTCTTCCATGACCCAGATGGGTTCATGATCGAGATATGCAACTGTGATAACCTACCTGTCGTCCCACTAGCCGGTGAGATGCCTCGTTCATGCTCCCGACTTAATCTGCAACACATGCAGCGTCAGCAGATACAGCAAGTGGTTCAGCAATAGGAACGACGAAACAACCTCAGCCTCTTTCATTTAATTAGCTGTTTATTAATGGAGATCACTAGATAAAACCAAACCACCCACCCTATCTGCTTTGTTTGTTTCTGTAATGATCCCTGTTTAAGTATGTGGTTGGTTTTTTTACTTGTTTTGTAATAAAGACAATGCAATGTGATCCCAAGGGAAGTGATCATTTCAATTAATTTAGAAGTGGGTTTCATATATGGTCCCTTTTCTTGCTTGAATTGCACAAGTCTATTATAATAAAATGCACAAGTTGAAGCCAGTTTATTCATCATTCACATGAATCAGTTTGTTGGGAAGAAATTACTACTCTTTTTATTTATTTCTTGCCCAAGTATAATTAAATCAAGTTGTTTACTAAGATGACATGTGTTCAGTAGTTAATCAAATATCAATTCCTAGTATAGTGTCTTGTCGAAAAAACCTTCACTGTACAACCCATATGATCGGTCTATGACTATCTTGCTCTTTCAACTTTGTCATGTGATATGTATGTTACCCTTAGATGTATGTTTAAGTAGGACTAAGAGGTTCGGGATTTGTTCCCACCCATAATAGTTTATCTTTTTCGAGAATGTTCGTGGCTGCTATTCACAATATAAATAAATAATTACATTTATAATTTAGAAAAAATATTAAAAATCATATAAAATTAAATAAAGCTTTATTTGAAAAAGGAAGTTGAATAAAGGATTTATTAATTTTTATATTTAACAATATAAATAATTAAAATATTTTCATAATGATATAATTTAATTTTTAAAAATAATAAATTGATATCTATTTGATTCGTAACATTATTTCAGTTAATGTTTTTTAATATAATATTTATTAAAAAAAATTTTAAAAATTAAATAGAGATTTGGTTCAACTATTAAAATTGAATAAAAATAATAATATCTTAGGTTTAATTTTATCATGGGTATGTCTATATTTTTTATATACATAAAAAATAAAATATTCTCAAAATAATAAATTTTACTTTGTAAAAAAGAATTATGTTTTAATTATTGATGAGATATGACAATTCAGTACAAGTCTAAACGCATAAAATCCACGTATGTCCAGAGTTTTAATTTGACAATTTGTACATGTTTAGCTACAATCGGGAGACCAATTTTTTGTCTTATTCTTAAAAGGCTAATTCAAAAAATACCTCTAAAATATGCTCATTTTTTCAAATAGATAACTTTTTGGTCAATTTGAGTACTCAAATTATTGTGTCGTTTCCCATTTAACCCCATAACTTAACATTGTTTGTCCAAAAACAATTTTCCGAATCAGAATCTCACATGTCTCTCACTAGTAAACTGTATTTAAAAAAATTGGGGAAATTAAAATTAATTTTTAATTAAATTTAATATAATAATTAATAGAATCATTTTAGCAGTCTTACTGTAACTCCTTATCCTCGGCCCAATCAACAAGTTTAGGTACTGAATGATACAAAGACCCAAATAACTCAATGGTATTTTTTATTTGAATTTTTTTTACATTTTTAAACGTTCAAATTACACATTAAAGTATATTAAGAAACATATCTTTTAAAAGTTTCTAACTCAAAAACTTATCAATGTTTACAATTCTAAATTTAAACTTTATATTCTTCACTTCGACTTAATCCTTGAGGCGTGACCTAGGAGTCCCTCTATACGCATATACGACTTCCATGTTAAACCCTCAGAATTGATGGCACCTGGCTTGGTCCCTACACTTGGTGTCCTAGTCATAACACTTGTCCTGCAAACAAGCAGTAAGCACGTAAGTTCAAATGAACTTAGTGATATTTTGCAAAACAACGCAATAGCAAAATTCTGAATTTTTAAGAGACAAAATTTTAAGCAGAGATTTCAACTCCCTGTCTATTCTTGTCCATTCTTGGATTTCTTTGGTGTGGTCAACACCTTATCCTTTTTGTAACACCCCAAACGCGGCCTAGACGTTATGACCGAATCCGAAAATGTCACAAAGAATGAGTTTGAAAACAAGTTGATTCATAACCTAATCAATAATAAAACCCACATTTCTTTCATGTTTATTACAGAAAACATTATCTTAACAGTTCATTTGTCAAAACACTTATTACAACGGAAGTTAAACAAAACCAGAACATTTTAGAAATTCGTACCGTATTTTTAGAAAACCTCTTTTTGGGCATGAAATCCGTTTCCATAAAATACTTTATCAAGCATGTGACATATCAAGCATATCAAACCAAAATAATTTAAAGTCCCAAAACAATCCAAAGAGTCCCAAACTTACAACTCTCTAAATTAAATCTCAAATTATTAAATAGACCATAAATTAATAGTTTTAAACAGTTTAACGGAAGAGTGGTCACCGCCGAGGCCCCTGCTGCACCGATCTGCCTAAGACTGTGGATTACCTAGCAGTACAGAAAAATAGATCTGAGTACACATAAACTTAATGTGTAACCCAACAGAATTAAGCAAGTAAACATACCGAAACATTACGGACAATTAGATACAAAATTGGCTTATGCCCATCCCAAATACAGTTACATAAATAGAGGTTCAGATCAAATAACAGGTTCCAAATATGCAAAGTCTTACCCCCATCCTCTACGCACCAACTCCGACCATCCCATCATACCATGTGGGGTTAAAAACACCCATCCATCCTTACACACCATATTGTGCTGTTACGACACGTATCAGATATAGTGCAGATAAGATACCAGATAATAAGCGATGATCGCCATACAGAACACTTCCTCCATCAATACAAAACCCTCCCCGCAAACATATACAGAACAGATACAAAATACATACTAGGCATGCTCAACAAACTATGTACATATATCAGAATAAACAGATATGCATGGCATAATCAATCTCAGAACATATTATCAGAACATATTATAGTAATATAATCGTACGTTGAGTATGTTTGTACTCAGTGGTATTACCATAATTCAAATTATAAATGCTATAATAAATAATAGACATCAAACATGTAACAATATAACTCATATGTGTTAATTATGCTTTAATTTCATATCTCGGCGATAGTCTTTCATTAAATGGCATCATATATCATCTATATTATCTTTAATCAATTCATGAACCTTTGGTTCAAGCCTTGAATCACATATCTCTATTTCAATTCACAATTCACATTTCTTTTCATAATTCCACTTTTTCACACTTTCTATAGTTTAATCGATCAAATTCATTCGATTTTCTCATTTCATTTACTCAACCCTATTAACATAACTCGGACTCGGATGGATATACGGATCCTACGGTAGGCCTACAGTCAATTGGGACGACCCGTGCGACCCTTGGAGAAATTTCAGAAGTTTGGTCCGTGTGGCCCAAATGCCCAATTAGCCTAGCCCGTGTCACCCACATGGCTTAGTCCAAGAATCCACACGCCTGTATGGCCAATATGGCCTGGCCCAAGAATCCACACACCTAGATTGGCCTAGCCCGTGTGGCCCAAACGGCCATACTCGAGCCACTACACGGTCGTGTCTTGCGTACGACCATACCTTCGTCGACCATACGGTCGTGTTCTCACACCCGGCCTACCACACAGGTGACCACACGCCTATGTAGCGTCGACAGTTAGCTTTTTTGACTTTTTTCGACGCTTGTTTTTTTTGCGTTTTCGGTACACACTTGGTATGATTTAGATGCTACTGCAAACACAAGCACTCCATAACCTAAAAATAGGTATACTGACGCTCAGAATCAGTCTTAATACAAGGTTAAACTAAAACCCAAAATCAACTATAACTCAAATCAAGCACTACCGCTTACCCCAACACTTCGGTCGATTAACTACTATCCCACAGGAGTAGAATCACGAATGTCTTGATTCGTTGCTGCCAAAAACAATAGTAACCCCAATCAATTCTTGGAAAAACACAAGTTACCAAAAGCAAAGCTTCACTTACCGGAACGTTCGACGAAAATAGAAATAACTAAAACAAGGGTATGATAACCAACAAACAGGAATCGAAACCAAAAAAGAACAAAATGAAGAGGGAAACAATGAAGAATAGGGTACCATCGTCAGTTTTCTTAGGAGGAGGGAGAAAATTTTGCAAAAAGAAAATATACCCCTTTCTGATAACCCCCAAATCCCATATTTTTCTCCCACTCTCAGTCTTTTAATACAATCGGAACTCTTTCAGTCAAACGAGCAAAAATAAACTCTCTCACTTGCGTAGGGATTCGAACATAGGACCTCCAACACATCCACACCCTTACCACTTGAACCAGCAAGCTCATTCTAATATGAATTTGCAAGCAATCTAATATATGCCCACTGAATAGAGACAAAGCTTAATTCCAAAAATGACCAAAATTTGTCAAAGCTAAAGCTTGAACTTAAGACCTCTCACACCCACCCAGAACACTGAACCACTGAAGCAGACAAATACTTGTGTCAAGTACTCGCAAAAACATAAATAAAAAGATCAGAGCGTCACACTTTTTTCGCGATTCATCACTAGCAGACTTATTATCTTTCTTGTACATAAACTTGACCTTTAGGAAATCATCCTCTATGATACCAGCCTGATTCTGCCTCACCTCACATTCCTTTATACTCTAATGAATATACTCTTTCAGAATCAATCATACACTTGGGAAATAAGGTTCATTGTCTACTACTGGCTGGCATTCACCTATGTTCTTAAATTCAAATCCTTACCCTAACCTATTCATCCCATACTAGATTAACCTTAATATTTTTCCACTTTAACGCTTTTTTCAGTCCAAGTCACCGTTCTGAACATGATGATAAGCTAACTGATTAGACGTTCCATCATCTTAGCGGACTCGTACTTTACAACTAGCCCTAAGTTGCTAGTCCACATTGCTCCAATCTTCTAGAAATTTTAAATGAACAGATAGTTCCTCACTAGAGATGTCCGATAGGCTTTACTAGTCTGGTCGTTCAAGCCATCATTAACTCCAAGTAAACCTTAAGAGACTTACTCGTTCTTTGCTAACCTTTACCTACAGACCCTTAGACTTAGGTTCCGCTTGATCATTTCATTATCACCCCCACTTTCAATTTCCTCGCTAAAATTTTTGGACTCATACCTCTATATAGTTATCCCTCATCAGCTGCTTAATTGTATTCTCATATGTTTCTACTAGCCCTTTTTATCTTCAAAATTTGATGGATTATTGGGATATTCTGTTTACCCATATTTTCAAACGCGTCGTACTTATCCTTTCATGTTACTCTCCAAGTAAGTTATACTTCGATCTCTTTACATTGTCCTGTCATATTCCCAACCTGAACCCATGTTTATCATCCTTGCAGACTATATTGGTTGCTATAGCTGAGCTATGGTCTTACACCTTATAACCCCATGTTTAATGTCTTGGCGGACTCTATTGGTTGCCATAGCCGAGCTATGGTCTTACACCTTATAACCCTATGTTTAATGTCTTGGCGGACTCTATTGGTTGCCATAGTCGAGCTATGATCTTACACATTGTAACCCTATATTTATTATCCTGGCAGATTCTATTGGTTGTCATAGCCGAGCTATAGTCTTACACATTAAACCTCTTTTAAGATGTCGCCTCATAGGACTTTACCTTAAAGGGAACATCTAGCCATCGATGTCGCAACAACAACCATTCAATGTCACGACATCCAACTTCAAACCAAGAAGAGTTGCATTTGAAGTCCAATGTCGTGACAACAGCTATAGGATGTTGCAACACTGGTTTGATGAGGCCTATCCAGCAACCAAGTGTGTTTTTGTTTAACAGATATTAATTGACCTAATTTGGTCATCTAACAACAACACTATAAATATTAGTACTTAAAACTCAATTAGAAGAGTTTCAAGGAACTATTGCAATTTTATTCTACTTAGATTTAGGGTTTTTAATTTAGTTTTTTTGTTCAAACATTTATTTGTTTCAATTCAAGTTTAAGTTTTATTCTTTTAGCAATTTACTTTATTATTCTAGTTTCTGCTTCAATCACATTGTAATCAACATCCATTCAAGAGGGGTTGAAAATCAAAGTTTCAACAATTATCTACGGATTTAGATTTCTCTTTACCCTTCTTTAGTTTTACATTTGATTTGAATGTTTAAAATTTGATTAGGGAAAATTACATCTAGCATGGCCATGAAATAATAACCCTAAAAAGATTAATGAGTAGAAGTGGGATTGGTTGACTAAAGATTTAGGGTTTACCACAAATTAGTTGACATAGGTTAAGCTATATTAAACTTAGGATTGACAACCCTAGGAAGTAACTTAGGTAGATGAGGTCGAAAGGATAGTCTACTTAGCACCACTTAATATAACAGCCTGGTTTTAGCTAAATTAGAACAGTGGTTTCAGAACCACAAATCCGAGGTTGTAAAATTATTTTAATATTATTTTTTGTGATTATAGCATGTAAGAAAATTTCGTAAGCTAATTTTATCGTTTAATAGCTTAATTTGAGAAAAAAGACTAAATCACGTAAAATGCAAAAGTTGCATTCCATATGATAAAAGTGTCTATTTGTCATGGACTTATTAAATGGGAGGTCCTTATGTTGTAAATAGACCATTGATAATGGAATTTTACATAAATGACCAGTCAATGAATGATTTTAAATGGTTTTAAATAAGGTTAAAATGGTAATTAGATTATTAATGATATATTAAAAAAACAAGTGAAATTATCATCATTTTAGTTCATCCTAGTCGAAAATAAGAAGAAGAAGAAATCCATTTAGGGTTTGTGATATTCGACACACATTTGGCTTGATTGAGGTATGTATTTTGCTCGATTTTTTATGATTTTTACGTTTTTCTGATCATTGCTTTGAGTACTAGCTAGCTAGTACCCTAATTTCTGAATTTGTTGACGAATTTGTGAGTTTTCATTGATGAATGCTTGAGATTTTGAATGATTTTTGATGAATTTTGAAAGCTTGATGATAGATATTAAAGTTTTGTTAAGTGATTTTTTGACAAAAATGTCAAATAAGGATTAAATTGTGAAATTTGCAAATTCAAGGGTGAAATGTGAAATAAATGAAAGTTTTGGGCTGCTAGGGACCTATATAAAATTTGGCTAGGCTTGGGTTTAAAGAAATTTCATGAAATTTGTGTATTTTTGAAATAGGGACTAAATTGAATAAATGTGGAACTTTAAGGACTAAAGTGTAAAAATACCCAAATATGTGTTTGTGGATTAAATTGAAATTATTGATGAATAAAAGATTTAATTTTAAATTTATATAGATCGAGAAAGAAATGAATCGGATTTAGATCGGGGAAAATTGAAGGTTATCGAGTAATTGATCTGATTCGTCAATTTCGAGTACGAGGTCAGTTCGTATGTGTAATTTCATTTACAAATGCATGTTAAATACTTTGATATCGCATAAACTGTGATTATAAGATTTTAGATAATGTTTAAATTGTGATTACGACACTACGGAGGTGTTTGATGATGAAATCGACAAGTGAAACTTCTCGGTTGAAGCTTAGGAATAGTTAGGATGTAAATGACATGTTATTAGATTAATGTATTGGCTTCGGGCCATGATATCGACACTTCAGGTGCGAATAATACCTTGATTTGGCTACGGGCAATGGTATAGGTATTCAAAAAGGAGTTACTTTGATTTGGCTATGGACCATGGTATAGGTACTCCGGGATAAGTTACCTTGATTTGGCTACGGGTCATGGTATAGGTACTTATCAATTGTGGTCTTTGAATATCCGATTTTTTATTTCGAAAGGTTCAACGGGTAAAGAATGACGTAGTTGAGAAAGAGGTTAGTACGAGATGGTATAGGTACGTATGGAACCTATTCGAGTATTATATTGAGAAAGTTCAATGAGATTATATTGGATCATGTTTTTAGACACGAGAAAGGTTTGTAGTTAATGTGATCTTGATTTGATAATGTGAAATTGGTTGAATTACATTTACTTGATGAATTGAGTTAATCATTACGAACTTACTAAGCTATAAAGCTTACTGTGTGTTATTTGTCAATGATTTATATATTATCGAAGCTAGTTCAGACTCGGGGATAGTCAGGAAACGTCATCACACTATTGATTAACTCGATGGTATTTTGAAGCTTTGTATATATGGTATATGGCATGTATGGGCTAGTGTCATTTTAGTATGTTTTGAGTCATGATATTAGCCATTAGATTTGGCTTGTAAATGTGGTATGTATAGCTATTTAAGTTGGCTTGAATTATATGTTTGGTAAGTGTTATATGTGATGTATATAATGCTTTATATGTTGGTTTGATTTGAGATGATGATATGGTGTGTTATATGATTTGAATTAGAGGATAAGTTGATGAGTAAATGCAACTATAAGTTATGCAAGATTTTTGATGATTTTGGCATATTTATTTGGTATGCTTCGGTTGTGGAATTGACTAATGATTTGGATGGAATTTTAAATGGCATAGAATGTACATGAAATAACATGTTTTGGCTACCTATATATATGATAAAATGATACCATTTTGATGGCTAGGTGAGCATGAGAAAAGGGTGGCATTTGGCTTTGCAAATGGCCTATTTTTGTCCATATGGGCAGAGACACGGGCGTGTGTCTTAGCCGTGTGCAACACACGATCATGTTACACGGCCGAGTGTCCTCTGGGGAACCCTTCAAATTAAAGTCAGTATACCCTACAGTTTTGACACGGCCTAGACACACGGGTATGTCTATTGGCCGTGTGTGGCACAGGGGCTGGCACACGGGCATGTGGTCGGCCATGTGACCCAAGTCAGTAACCCCCTTTAGATATCATAGGCTTGGCACATGGGCGTGTCCTCGGCCGTGTGGTGCAAGTCAGTATGTATGCCCTGTTTTCACACGGCCTATGACACGGGCGTGTCTGGTAGCCATGTGAGGTACACGGCCTGTTCACACGGGCGTGTGACCCTTAAATGTTAGAAAATTTTATAAGTTTCTCAAAGTTTGCATATGTTATCGGTTTAGTCCTGAACGACTTCTAAGCATGTTTTAAGGTCTTGTAGGACCTTATAAAGGACAAAAAGATTGAGATGAATGGATTTTAATTATGATTGCACAAATGTATGATTTATGTTGTGATTGATCAGTAATGCCTCGTAACCCTATTCTGGCGACGGATACAGGTTAGGGGTGTTACACTTAATCTATCCCAATTTAAGCTATCAGGTCCAAAGATAAGTAGGTTAAATTGATCAATTAATTTAGTTATAGACAGAAAGGTAGGTTAATTGTTAGCTAATTTATAAAAACATGAATTTGAAGTTAATCATGAACATGGATGCGAATTAATTTCCTGCTTGCATAATTTCATTGGAATTCGATTATTTATTTTAGTATTTATTTTTATGTTATTCTAGATCATCTTCTTATTGTTTATTGTTTACTTTGTTGTAATATAATTAGTAAGTAGTGTTTAGAACTAGTAGTGTGATTATTTGCAATTTAGTTTAGGTAAGCCTCCCTTGAATACAATCTTCGGAATACTTTCTAATGTTCTATTGTAACATTTTTAACCATATTACAATTATATTCACACATTCATATTGTATATTCCTAAGCCACGATGCACGCACGTCGGGGTACTGTCAATTGTATGTTGAAAAATATGTTTAGATAGTTAGCTTTTTTTTATAAATTCAAAATTGAAAATTATTTTGTAAATATATTTTTAGGGGGATAAATCTCAAAACTATATATGAAGTTTGATTCAATGTGCAATTGAATATATCAATTTCGATTTGGTGCAATTATACACATGAAACTTTAAATTTAATTGTGATTTAAATTTATATATATATAGATAGACTATGATTATTATTTGGTATGATTCTTGAAAATTATGATCATTATATAATGTTTTACTCTGAATCATGCTTGGTCTTTTTTGTTTTTTTTTTATATATTGAGTTTGATGATGGGATTTATATGATTTAAATTCGTGTTATATAAATATCTGATAAAAACTTTAACTATTGTTTCATATATGTTAAATAAAAAAATTGCAAACCTAAAATAGTAACCGATTCGAAACCTAAAATCATGTGAAAAAAAATTACTGCTGCCTGTAGGGGTGAGCAAAATCCAATTCGATTTGAAAAACTCGATAAAAAATTTAAATTTTGAATTAAATAATTCGAGTTATTTGAGTTAATCAAGTTATTCGGATCAACTCGAATAAAAAATTAAATTTTTTGGTTTAACTCAAATATGAATTACAGAATTCGAGTTATTCGAAAATCCAAATAAGAAAGGGCAAAACTACGTCTTTTTGATAAATGTTTACCTTTTCTAAAGTTAAAAGTCAAAACTATTAAATTAAAAGGTAAAATTTCGATGTTTTGATAAATATTTACTTATTAAGTTAAAAGGTAAAACAATTATATTGCTTATGTAGTTAAATAATCTTGTATTTTGTCTACTAGTTAAATAATTGGTCCATATAAACGTAACATTGAGTATAAATAATATGATTCGTTAACTTGACTCGACTTAACTCGAAATTTTTTCACTCGATTCGGTTCGATTCGAAAAAAATTCAAATTGAGTTTGGTTGCTAAAATATGATTCGTCAACTCAACTAACTTGAATTTTTTTGACTCGATTCGACTCTACTCGACTCTATCGAATACTCATCCCTAGCTACCTACACATCATACCCATTACAATTTTGTTGAAAGCCTAAAATTATGCTTTACTCACAGTAAAAAGGGAATGTAATTTGCTTTAGAATTAAAATATATATTATTTAATTTTTTATTTAATTTTTTTATCTCTTTTAATTTTTAAATTTGTATTATTTATTAAATCACTTTAAAATAGATGAAAAAAATTAAGCGTATGTTAACTTTGATGATGTAACATACACGCGGAGTGCCACATGTATATCGTATTGGCAATTAATTAATTTTTTAAAATTTAAAAACTTCAAAAAATTATGAAAATATGTTTTAAAAATTAAAAATTATTAAAAAGTATAAAATTTATAAATATATTTTAAATATTTTAAATTTAAAAATTAATTAATTGCTAATGGTTATACATGTAAACTGCAACGTGGATGCGATGTAAACAAAGTTAATAAACATTAACTTTTTTTCATCTATTTTGGGGTGATTTAATACACAATGCAAGTTTAAGAGCTAAAATAAATTTTTTTTATAAAGTTGAAGGATAGAATTAAGTGATTGTAAAAAAATATTTTTTCGAACATTAATCTCATTGTAGGCTTTTGTCATATCTGCTCTTTCTGATACAATCTCTAGAACTATCCATAGCCCTTCCCCAACCCTTAAATAAGAGGAAAATGCGTTTCAGCATACTTAAACTCACGTTCTCTTACACTAATAATAATGTCGATATTAATCGAGTTAAGACTCAATCAGCTAAATAAATATTTTTGAACTTATCTAAAACAATAAAAAATAATAATGACGTCCTTTAGAATCAAGGACAAGGAAAGAAGCTAGACTAATAGTTGATTTGGATGCGTAGTGGAGTCAGTTTGAGCGGGTCGTGATGTCCTCTTGAATAAGCAAAAGAATCATATTTGGCATCGTTCTCAACCATAAACTTTATTTTACCTAAGCTACAACTTTATTTGGTTACAAAACTAAATGACATTGGGTTGAAGAGTCAAAAGAACATCCTAATGGGAAGGAAAAGATGAAACACCAAGAAGTTGCCTTGTAACAAATAAGACCAACCAGATAAGATCAAAAAGCACAATTTGTTTACTTCTCTTTTCAGAACAAATTACGACTGAAGAGCCAGAAAACTTCCGTCCCTCAATGAAACAACCTAATCATATTCATACCCAAACCCACCCCATAAGGAGCATAATAAAACCACTACAAACATTCGTGAGCAGCTAATATGGAAATGGTTGTATTTATTTATACTTTTAAAATAATATGAAGAATTTTATATATAATATTCTTTTACATGATCATCATTTCAGCACTTCATATTTATATTCGTAAATCATAATAGAGAGAATACAAGCTAAAAGAAGCAAATGAAATATGTTTGGCCAGCAGAGAATACCAGTGCATCGATGATCAAAGTCCTCTAGCCAACATTTTCTCATAATTTTCAATGGACTCAAGCCTCTGGAGCAGAAGCTGGTGCCTGAATTTCTGGATGAAGGCCTCCGCACTTTCGTTTATGTCGACGGATGGCTTTTTCTCCAGCTTATTAGTGGCAGCACCAGCAGCTGACTTTTTCTCTGTCACGTTGGACCTGACGCCTCTATTATCTTTCAAATGATCACCATTAACATTAGGGTCTGCAATTTTGGAGCTGTGGTAGGGTTGAGGCATGGAGCTCTTCTTCATTGTAATCTTCAAGTTGCTTTTTTTTTTTTTTGCTTGATGAAGAGGGTGATGGTATGCCATGCTCAGAGGTTACCACCCCGTATTTAAAGCCAAAAAGTCAAATAAAAGACGATTTATTTTTATTACGCCGAGATTCCATCTTACATTATTTTTGATGCATGGGCACGCCATTTTAGAATTTTCAAAACTTTTTTTAATATATATATGCTAATTAAGCAGTAAGAAGATATACAGTGGATTGGATTGGGTAAGATTAACCTAATTTTATTTTTATTTATCCAAATTTTAATTTTAGGAAACCCGTTTTATAATTAAATTTAAATATTTTTTATCATTTCAATAAAATTTCAATTTTAGTTTGAATTATCAAAAACACTAAACGTGAACCAATTGGATTCATCGTACCCATTTCAACACATCTCGACGAAAAGTTTTGGAAATTGTCACCTTGGTGAAGCCATGCACTTTTAACAAAAAATCGAGGTTCATAAAATCTCAGAATGCCCCGGTCGAGTGTAAATTATTGTTTAATAATATATTTTATTTAAATATAATTAGAAAATATATAAATATTTATATAAAAATAATTGCCAAATATTTTAATATTTTATAGATAATGATACAAGCTCAAAATAGAAATGAATTTGTTTTCGAATGGAATTTTTTTGAAAAAGTTAGATACTGAGGGGATTTTTTTAAATAATAAGTATGGAACAATTATGATAATGGCTCGTCTCAACTAAATAAAATTATTGTATATTTATAACAATTAAAAAGATAAAAATGTAATAATGTATTATAAAAAAATTATATATTTTTTGTTTAAATATTTTTAAAAGAATTATGTTTAAATATTTAATTACTTGATTTTAAAATACTAAAGATAACTAAAAAATAAAAATTCAAGCTGGGGCGAAAAGAGATGCATCCAACATTCATGAAGATTTAGATTTTAGTTAAAATAATTAAGTTGAAATTTTAAAAATTTTGGTATATTAGGTCAAAACCCTATCATATTAATAATTTATATAAAATATAAAGAATTAAAAATATATTTATATTCATATTTATTATTTTACAAAAATAATGAAATTTTAATGTTTTTTAATCGAAATAGTGTATAATTAACTTGTAATATTAATTTATTCATATATGTAAAATAACCAATGAAGTCTATAAATTATAAATTTTTTTAAAAAAAAAAAGGAAGACTAAATAAGAAGTGAACTTTTATCATGTCAGTCTCGTAGATAAATAAAAAGCAAATTATTGCGTAACAAAATCTTAATCAGAAATGAATGTTATATTAATCATGTTTAAATATATATTTCATCCCGTGGGCATTTGAATGGAAAACACAACATATAATTTACCCACACGCATTCCAGCCGACACATCAAATTAAACTTACACCTTAAGAATATGAACATGCTTTTCTATACATCAATTAGTAGAAGTTTATGGCATCTATGCCTAACTGCCTAATCATTTGCATTGTAGATTCAGTGTATGCAAAAATAAATAAAAGAGGAAGAATTGTAAGATATTAAAGTGGTATGGGTTTAAATTATGAGAAAGGACAAGCTGTAATCCATATGGGGTGCCCTAAACTCTAGGGTACGACTATTTAAATTGGTGTCGCCCATGTTAGGATTTTAGTTTTATTCCATATAATTTGCTCTTTGCCACTCACACCTATCCACAATCTATCATTTCTTTTATTTAAAATATCATTTTTAATTTTAGAGATAGGGAAATAATTGTGTCACCTTGCTGTAGTTGATTGAATTATAGGTAAAGGGTCATATTTTATCACTTCACATTAATTTTAAGTTTCATCCCAACATTTTTATTAAAATATTATAGGTGTCTATATTTTATTTGTTAATTTTTTTATATAATTATTTAATTTTATCTTTTTTGGTCATCCAATTATCTTGAACATTTTAATATTTTTATTTTTATATTAACTCGTGATAATAAAAAAAATAGTTACTTTTTCATATTCAATAATATCTACTATAGTTTACACTTTACAAAATTGTATTTTGAAAAGATTATGTTTTCAATTACTTGAATGGTTTGGAATAAATTTATTATTATTTGGAAATAAATTTGTTTATCTTAAAAATGATAGATCCCTACCTTAAGGAATCAATCATTTTTAATTTACTTGCACTTTTATTGTTAGGCTTTGTTTATTTATTTAATTTGCTTCTATTTCTAGTATGATGAGATGGATTCCTAAAAATAGGAGATTAAACATTTCCTTTGCTTTGTTTTAGCTTGGAATCGATTCCCTTGTTCAAGGAAAATATTTTTACTTAAAAGTCCTAAGAAATTCTTTAAGTGAAAATGGTTTACATTACTCTTTCAAAAGCCTAAGCCATAAGGTTAGATTGAATCGAATTACAACTCTCTATATATATTTGGTGAATTATAATAACAGAGTAAAACCCAAACAATCAACGTAACTAATGCGACCCAAACTCAAGTCACACCTGGAGCGTGAATACCTTTAACCATTATGCCATCACATAGAATTCTACATAACCTCTTGTATTTATTGTTTACTTTTTTAAGTTATTTCTCGTACTTAACTCTACAAACTCAAGTAATTTTTATTATTAATTTGATATGAAATGGTAATGGAAGGAGGTGGGTAGGATGAAGTTGGATTTGATTAGAGCAGCTACATCTACATTATATACGAATCAAACTTTTAGAGCATTAATTGACCAGAAACCCACTAGAAATTTCAAGGGATGACCTTAGCTTATGATTTAGACACATATTCCTGTTTTACCGAAAGAAAATGACAAAATTGAAAGGGAGATGCGTATTAAAGATTAATACAATTACATTAATATTCTCATCTTCCAAATTAGGTCCATCTTCTCAAGTCGCCCTAACTCCACTCAGAAATAGAAACCCTAAAAGCAAAGACGAAAACCAAGTGGCAAACAGGACGTTTCTCCTTCATTTTACTTATATTTGATTCTATTGATTTCGATTCCGCTCCTATACACTATATATTAATGTGATTTACTCTTCCAATCATTTTTAATTAAAAAAGTCTCATTCAAAAATAAATTAAGTAATACAAGTTAAATCTTCTAGAGAGTTCAGTCACTTTATTTGAATAGTTAGAAGGATGGAAATGTCTAGAATGTACAATGCTACACATGCATTTGCAAGGAAAATGCTTACTTTAATTAATATGAATGATTGAACTAGTTACATCTTTGACATAATATCATTTCTCCTCGATTCATCAAACTTTGTAATTAAAAAAAAACTCAATAAAGTTCGAGCTTGCGGCTTCCCTAAAATATAGTCTCGTTAAAGCATTGAATTACATAAGATGGATTCATAAATTCCCAAAAGATATATTAAAAAAAATTATTAACACTTGAATCAGTCATCACTTTGATTTAACGATTATTCCGTCTAATCTCCTTAAGTTGACTCTAATAGCACTTATAAATTGACATCTACCACTCTACCCTCTATACCTAAGAGATAGAAAGAATGATGGTTGGGACTCATGCCATATAGACCTTCCTTTATAAGAAGACATGAGACTAGATACATAGTTTACACTTTGCTCATATACAACCTTAGCACCTCCAAACCATCACCCTTAGTGTCTTTTTGCACCACCTATAATATGACTTATCTTTGTTTTAACGACTCTCTTCACCTCTTACGATGTAAACCATTACCTTTGTATTGTTTTACATTTTGTATAACTTAATTGTTATAACAAAAATTAATTTTTTTTATAAATATTTTACCAATCTTATAACATTCTATAAATTTTTTTTCCCTTTTAATTTTCATAGATAATGATCTAGGATTCTAGAAAATCACTTGCATATTTAAATCATGAATATTTTATGCTTATAATAATTTTTTTAAACATAGATTCATTCTATTTTGCCTTCATACTGGCTATAACAATTAAGCTATATAAAGTATAAGACAATACAAGGGTGATAGTTTACACCGTAAAACGTGCCAATAGTCACTAAAATGAAGGTGGTTCGCACTGTAGATGGTGTGGAAAGACATTAGGGGTGATGGTTTGGAGGTGTTGAAGTTGTATCTGAATAGAGTGTAGGCTATGTATTTAGTCTCATGTTTTTTTGTGAGTGTCTTTGCCTTGGTGCTAAAAGTGGTATTTATAGAAAAATGTCGGCTTGGTGTTGGTTCCAGCCATAAAGCATTCTATCTCCTAAGAACAAAAGGTAGAGTGACGGATGTCAGCCTTGAGGCACTATTGGAATCAACTTAAATGGACTATACGGAGCAATCATCATATCCGAGAGATGATGGATTGACGAGTGTTGACATGAAATCTTCTGGGCATATCTTTCGGAATCATGTAGGATGCCTTATGTGACACAACACTTTGGCAACGCTATTCTCCTAGTGAGACTGTAAGGCTTAGCTTTGTTGAGTTTTCCTTTAATCACAAGGTTTAGTGATTCAACAATGGGTGATATAGCGAGGGTATAACAATATTATTATTAAGTCATTAATTGAGTTAGTCTAACAAGTTAATGACATATCAACTTGACCAAAAATTTTATAAATTATTGTTTTAAAAAATAAATGTTATTATAAGAATAATTTTCACTTTTTTATATTTTTATATAAAACCAATAAAAACAAAATAAATCTAAAACATCTCACGCATTTTAAGACTTGAACATAAGATACCAAAGTCTCCAAAACATCAACCTTTACCATTTTAACCAAAGTCTAATTGAATTTTTACATCATTTTTCTATAAATATATTTTTATACAAATTTTCACTAAAATCATAGCATTACATGCTTTATTTATAATATTTAAAATTCTTTTATTATAATATTCGAATGATCAAAATAGTTTGATATATGTATTAATTTTAATTATAATATTTAAAAAATATTTTTGTCCCCTCCTTAATCTAGAGGAAAGATAATTTGATGAATAGGGAAAATTATCAGTAAAAAAATTAATAAATTAATTTGTGTACGTTAGATCAAAGAATAAATTAGTCCTTCCATTAAAAATGCTATCAATTTCCATCCCTAAGTGATGACATGATTGATAGAGCAAATAAGCAACAATACATGGTGTCGAAACCCTTTTTTTTTTTAAATTGAAAACAAAACGGGGATCGACGTTTTAAAACCAAAAATGTGGAGTCGCCACCAATCTTTTCCGTTTAGGTGTGATTGGATCACCAAGGAGCTTGGTCATTTTAATAAAATATTTTGGTTTACTAAAACAACGATTTTGGTCTACAAAATTTGAGAAAACGGGTTCGGGAGTCGGTTACGTATGAGGAAGGATTAGCACCTTCATTACGCCCAAAATTGGTACCAAAATGATTAAATATTGTCTTTATGTCTGAGATTTAAAAGAGTTTTTGTAATGTGGTTCCTTTTATTTGAATAGCCCGAGTTGGTCGTCAAAATTCCCTTATTTCAGAGGAATACAGCATCACATCCAGCACGATAGGACACGATCCTTTATATCCTCGAAAACACGATAAAGTTCGACTTCCAAAAGTTTATATGTCGAAAATCACAAAAGGGTACCCAATTGTTTAGTCCAACAAAAAAAACCGAAACCCAGCACAGTAGGGCACGATTCCTCGAATTTTTAGACATCGAACATTGTCTTATTTTAGAATTTAGAGAACATGAGTGAAATTCTAAAAGGGTATTTGATCATTTTGAACAAACAGAAAATCGCAACCCAGCACGACAGGACACGATTCCCTGAATT
The DNA here is from genome assembly GCF_007990345.1 of Gossypium hirsutum. Taxonomy (NCBI): domain Eukaryota; kingdom Viridiplantae; phylum Streptophyta; class Magnoliopsida; order Malvales; family Malvaceae; genus Gossypium; species Gossypium hirsutum. The sequence goes on from NC_053433.1 coordinate 12,026,151, forward strand.
GCCAAACATCGAACATTACCTTCATTTTGAAGAATTTTTAAAGATATGAGTGAAATTCCAAAAGAATATTCGATTATTTTGAACAAGCAAGAAATTGCAACCCAGTACAATAGGGCACGATTTCCTGAATTGCCAAACACCGAACATTACCTTCGTTTTAAAGAATTTTTAAATGAATAGTTATTAAACTAGCTTAAAACGTATTAATTTTACTTGAAATAAGATGGAATAATTAATTTTAAAGAGTTTGAAGTTATAAAGCAATATTTCATAAATCAAAAGGAAAACAATAATCATGGGATGCTATGCGCACATAAGATACAACGCCGATTAACAAAATGATAATTAAGTATGACTAATCTAAGACAAATGTAATCGAACTTCTAAACAGGAATGGAGAGCAATTGATATAACAATAAAATGAATAAATAATATACAGCGATAACATACATGGCATAATATAAAATGATCAATACAAGATGCACAAAACAAAATGCAAATCAAAAAAGCAAAATGGTATAAAATGAGTTTAAAACAATGATAAATACATAATATATATTGTGTAATGAATTGATGGATTTAAAAAACTAGAGATATATATAATCATTTAAAATGTGTATTATAGAATGAAGAATTTTAAAGTCAAATAATATACAAGATGTTAAAAACATTTTAAAGATACATACAATAAAGGAGAATTTAATAATGTATAAACATGAAAGGATAGCCAAAATGCATGATAAAATAGAATTTTGGAAAATATACTATATACGTAATGGATTAAAAGCATACACACATATATATATATAAATTTAAAAGCAATTACATGTGAAAATGACATAGAAATGATAATATGTATAGGATTAAATTAATTTTATTATAAATTATATAATAGATTTAAGAACATGCTTATATATATAAAGAAAACTATATGTATAAAATACATAGATTTAATAATATATATAGATCAAATATAGGTATCAATAAATATATATACATATATAATAATAACTTAAAAGATATTTTACGTAGGGCTATATAATAAAATACAAGAATAAATTTAAGAAATCATATGTATAAAATAATATAAGGTTAATAATATATATATGAAATAAAATTAACTTTAATACAAAGTATATATATATGTAATGGGCCAATTTAGCCCGGGCCCGTATAAACACAAAACCAAATTATAAAGTCCATTTACATTAGCCCATTAACAAAATACCAGTCCAATTACAATTCAAAATTCAAGGCCTAAGTGGCCCAAAATTGAAACAGTTGCAGAAACCCTAGGTGAGTCGCAACAACCCCTTCATGCATCACTCCACAACAACGAGCCGTATGCCACAGCTGGCCCCTTACACCCCGTACCTGCGAGTAAGCCAAAACCACAGCAGCAAATGCAAACAAAAAGCAACAGCGGAGCAGTAGCAAATAGGGAATAATGAAAAATTGTATTTTTTTTTCTTATTTTCCTTCTTTTCGGCTATAAAGGCCTAAAAATTTCATTGTATTTTGGTTACAATACACGCATAAGATAGAAAAAAAAGCAGAGCAATCGAATACAAAAAAATCAAGGTGTTTCTTTTTGTTCCGTTTTCTCCATTTCTTTTGCAAATCCAGTTTCGAATATAACATATATATAGATATTCAAAGAAAACATAAAGGGACTCTTTTTTAGATAGGGGGTTTTAGTTTCATTTGTTTTTTCATTTTTTTGCTTAGATAGATAAAATTTTTAGTAAAAAAGAGGAGAAAATTTACCTGTGTTTTGGGGGTTTCAGACTGGTTCCATGGCGGAGGCAGAAGCGGAGGCGTCGAACGCCGATGAACGCCGAAATCGGCTAAGACCGACACGCTATGGGCATCGTCTCCCCCTCTCCCTCTTCTCCATTTCTTTTTCCCCTTTTCAATCTGCAGAAACATTCTAGGCTTCCCCTTTCCCCATTTTTTTTTCTGTTGAAGCGTTTAGGCTTTTAAGAGGTTTTGTCCTCTTTTAATTGGCAACACAAAGTGACGCCGTTTATGGCTTGTATTTGTAGCCTTGAAATGGAGAGGGATAATTGCATGCCAAGCCCTCCCCCATCGCACAAGTTTTTGATTGCACCTTGTTTATTTCATTTGTTTTTTAATTTGGTCTTGTAATTTGTGCTTATTTCCAACTGGGTCCGTGCCTCAACAAGGATCTAAAATATTTCCAGTTTTACTCCTTATGCATTTATGCACGTTGCACTCTGGTCCCCATGTTGGTTTCTTTATTTTTAAATTATCTCTCTCATTTTAATTCCATTTTAATTCAGTCCTCTGTTCGTATAACTTACCATTTTAAAATACATTTAATATTTTTATATGTTTCGATCCATTTTGATAATTTAGTTTGTTTTTATTTATACAATTATTTTTGAAGTTTCTTTATCTTATTATTTTGACGTTTTGTGTAATATTTCTTCGAATATTCTATATATATTAGTACATATATTATTTTGATTGAGGTTTTAATTTGTTAATGCTTGTTGTTCTAAAGTACTTAATATTTTATATATATGTGAGATACCTTAATAACTCTATTTTATGTTTTATAAAATCACCATTTTGAAGTTCTTTTTATATCATATTATTTAACATTTTATATAGTATTTTTATTTAAATGTTTTTATGTACATCGATTCATATTAGACTCATGTTTAATTCCATGCTATTTTTATATATATTTACTTCTAAATTTATTTGTACACATGTATATGTTTTTTAATCTATTGTGTACATAATTATGTTTTTTTTTTAAATCTGTTACATATGGAAAATTTAATTTAGTCTCATATACATTCTTAATCTCATGCAATTTTTACAACTAATTATTTCCAAATCTATTTATAAACGTATATTTTGTGAATCTACTATGTATACCTCCTAAAATCATATCTTATTATGTATTCCTGCTATACTTTCATATTTTATATATTATTAAATTTTTCTTTATCGAGTGTATTTTAATAAATATTTTTTAACACTTATATATTATTTGATTTAAAAGTTTTCATTCTATAACGTATATTTTAGTGAATATATATATCTTTAGTTTGTTTTACAAAAAGTTTAAAATTCAACAATTCATTTATAACATATTATGCATTCATCCTTTTAATTTTGTCTTATACACATTACCTCTTTTTTAATTTTTATTTTGTTTTGCATATTTTGCATTTGATCGTATTGTATTAGGCTATGTATGCTATTTTCGTTTTGTATTATTATATTGATTATTCTTCATTCATGCCTAAGAAATTGATAATATTTTTCTTAGATTGGTTGAATTTAATTGTTCATTTTGTTGGTTGATTAAGTGAATTATATTATCTTCATTCATCTATCATAGTATTTCATACATGCATATTATCCCATGTTTATTTTTCCTTTTTGGTTTACAAATATCACTTATTAATTTCCAACTCTTCAAAACTAATTATTCCATTTTATTTCGAGTCAAATTAATGTGTCTTAAGCCGGTTTTACAATTATTCGTTTGAAAATTTCTTAAAACAAAGGCAATATTTGATGCTTGAAAATTCGGGAATCGTGCCCTATCGTGCTGGGTTTCGATTTCCCGTTTGTTCAAAATAATCGAATATTCCTTTAGAATTTCACTCGTATTTTTCTAAATCCTAAAATAAGGCAATGTTCTGATATCTAGAAATTCGAGGAGTCGTGCCTTACTGTGCTGGGTTTCGATTTTCTCGTTGGACTAGATAATCGGGCATCCTTTTACGGTTTTCAACATATAAATTTTTGGAAGTCAAAATTTATCATGTTTTCGAGGGCATAAAGGATCACGTCCTATCGTGCTGGATGTACTGCTATATTCCTCTCAAGCAAGAGAATTTTGATGACTAACTCGGGTTATTCAAATATTATCAAAAGGGAACCACATTTCAAAAAACATTTTTAAATCTTAGACATAAGGACAGTATTTAATCGATTTGGTACCAATTTTGGGCGTAGTGAGGGTGTTAATCCTTCCTCATACGTAACCGACTTCCGAACCCGTTTTCTCAAAAGTTCATAGACCAAAATCGTTGTTTTAATAAACCAAAATGTTTTATTAAAATAACCAAATCCTTAGGTGATTCGATCACACCCAAAACAAAAAGATCAGTGGCGACTCCACATTTTTTATTTTTTAAAGTCGATCCCCGTTTTGCTTTTAAATTTAAAAATTGTTTCAACAATATATATAATAGTGTATATAAAAAACATTTACATGAAGTAGTATACAAAATGTGAAAATACAGTTACCAAAATTACAATAAATAAGTAAGTGATACAAATAATACGATTAATACAAATAAATAAACATGAATACAATAAAAATAACATGAAATGAATCTAAAAAAACTTAATTGAAATCACATTAAAATAGAAAGGATAATTTACAAATAAATAAAGCTATAAAATAGACTTAAGCATTAAAGCTTGATACGCACAAATATCCGAGGACTAAAAAGGAAATTGTCCCCAAATTCTAAAGCGCAGCGTTTAACCGTTGGTTAAATTAAAACCATGTTCGAATCTTGGGAACAAATTAAAGAAAAACGAAAGAGAGTAGAAGGATTCAATTGAATAATAGCGCGAACAGAAAGGACTTAGCGCGCAATTATCCCTCCCCGCCAAAGATGCGCGGATCCTAGGGCAGAGAATCGAAGCGAGTCGATTTAATCAATACGACGTCATTTTGGAGCCATTGAATTAGGCTCAAAACGGCGTCGTTCTTAGTCCTTTATAAAGGCCCAAAATCAAGCCATTCGGCCGACCCTAGCCTCATTCCCTCTTTACCAGCAAACCTTAACCCCCTTTTAACCTCATCACTAATCCACCACTAAGAACGGCGACTAGTGGTTTTAGGGCTCCGACGAATCGATTTTCAGCTTGAAAATCCCTTTTTGACTTTGATTTGAACGAAGCAAAAGAGGACCGGTGGCCTATTCGCAAGGTAAGATCGCACCTCTCTTTTCTTTTAGTTTCAAAATATAATGATGAAGGATTTGAGTAAATACCGGTAAAAAGAAAGAAAAAAAGAGTATAGAAATCGAAAGCAGAAATCACCTTCTCTGTTTTTTGATTGCTTTCTATTGTCTCTGTGCGTATGTGTGTAAAAAAAATACAATCGATTCCCCCTGGCTTAATGTTCAAAATAAAATAAAAAATACAATTTTTCTTTCTTTGCTTTCGTATTGGCTATTGTTGCTGCTGTTATTTGTCTGTTTCTTCACAGGTACGGAGGCCCGTTGGCGCGGTAGTATGTGGCGCTTGACATGGGGCGTGACTGCTGGAGCGCTGGAGCGTACGCAGCCAGGCTTTGGGCGCACGGAGGCCGTACATGGGGCGTTGGCTGCGGCCCACCTAAGAAACCTAGGGTTTCTAAAACTGTTTTAACTTTTGGGCCTGTTGGGCCGTGTATGTAACACCCCGTACCCGAGACCGTTGCTGGAGTCGAACACGAGGTATTTACGGACTTAATTCGTTGATTTTCACAGTCCATTTTAAAATTTTCCAGACAAGCTGGCTAACTGTGTCACTGTTACCTTAAAAATCATATCTTGATTTCCAGAACTCGAAAACCAGTTTCGTAAATTTTACCTAAAACTAGACTCATATATCCATCTACAAATTTTTTTCTAGAATTTTTGGTCAAGCCAATTAGTACAGTTTATTAGTTAAAGTCTCCCCTGTTTCAGGGTTCGACTGCTCTGACCTTCATGCATTACGACTTATAAATCTTCCTGTACAGGGCTTAATTACTTATGCCGTTTGTTTCTAACGAAATTAGACTCAAAAAGGAATCTATACATATATGTAATGACCTCTAATTATCTCTGATTAATTTATAGTGAATTTCCAAAGTCAGATCAGGGGATCCGAAATCGCTCTGGCCCTGTTCCACGAAAACTTAAATATCTCTTAAAATACAACTCATATGATCGTTTCGTTTCTTCCATATAAAAGTAGATTAATCAAGGTTGGATTACATAATTTATTCACTATTTAATTCCATTCCTACTATTTTTAGTGATTTTTCAAATCCGCACCACTGCTGCTGTCAGCATCTGTTTTTAAGGTAAACTTTACCTATTTCATGGTTTTCCATGAACCAACTAGAATTTGTCATACAAAGCACCAAAATGATCATGATTAACCATTCCAATGGCTAATCGTTACCAAACATTTCCATACCTCTCAATGAACAACATACAAAACGATTATAATGCTATGCTCAAAGTGTATATAAGCCATTTTCGCATGGCTATCCAAATTTATACAAAACCAAAGGGTACATGACTAACAACAAAAAGGTAGTCCTATACATGCCATTTTCAGAGTTCAACCAAAAGTGTACCAAAAGGGCTTTGATAGTGTGGACGACTTCGACTTCGACAATCCCGAGTCCGATAGCTGAAGAACCAAAATCTATAAAACAGAGAATCAAAGAACGGAGTAAGCATTTAATGCTTAGTAAGTTTTGAATAATGAAATTAGTTTCGGCTAAGGTATAACATTCATATGGCTAAATGAATAACTTCATATATACACATTTTCATAATCATACTTACTTTACACTTCAACCAATATATTCATACACAAGGTATCAAACCTATCTAAAGGCCGAAAATTCGTTTATCAATTTAACGGATACTATTTGAAACAAATCGACTTTTCCGATGCATGTACGAAACATACCTTATCATTTGGATTTTATGAGCGTATTAATTGAAATTATTACAGCAAGATCGCTCACTTCCAAACCCAAGCATCTTCGGAATTTAGCCGGATATAACCACTCGCACAAGGCCTTCGGGTCTTAGCCCGGATATGGTCACTAGCATAAATGCCTTCGGGACTTAGCCCGGATATAGTCGCTAGCACAAATGCCTTCGGGTCTTAGCCCGGATATAGCAACTCGCACAAATGCCTTCGGATCTTAGTCCGGATATAGTCACTAGCATAAAAGCCTTCGGGACTTAGCCCGGATATCATTCGAATAACCATGCACATATATCAATAAATCATGACACATCCATATTTCATTTTCATTACCAAAGCTCAAACACAAGACACTTATCACACTTACTAATTTTGGCTCAATAGCCACATACAAAGAGCACGATTTTGATTTGCTTTATAACATGATCTCTATACACATTCGGCTACTCGTCATAGGTATAAACTAATCACCTCAATGTATAATTCAAGTAGAATCATTATATCACCGTTTACTTGTCATACTTATAAGTCATGACCTAATCGAATCATAATCTAAGTTCCATTACTCGAAAACTTACCTCGAATGTTGTCGAACGATTTCAACGTCTATTCGATCACCTTTTCCTTTCCTTTGTCGGATTTAGTTCCCCTTTGCTCTTGAGCTTAATTTAACAAATAAATTGATTTAATTATTTTTCACTTGGGCAATTCCATTCCATACATGTATGTCATACAATTTAAGTACAATGACCTTGTTCAATACTATTTAAACATCATGCATTATCGAATTTCATCAACACCATCTAACTTCATATAGAAACACATATCATCCTAAGTCAGTACACAAGTCAAATGCATCATTTAAATTGTCAAAGTCCACCATTTAGTCATATCTCTCTATCATAGTTTCTTCACTAAAACCGAATTAGCAAGCCCATATAGTCTTTGGCCGAATGTTATATAACCCAAGTCATCAAGAGTTTTATTATTTAACACCTTAGATATCCATAGCTAAATAGGTTATTTGTACATACATATATATTGTCCAAAACCGAACATAAGGATTTTTTTCATATATCTAACATTAATTGAATTATTCAAAACCTCACTAGCAAAATATCATGTACTATGCCGAACCAAAAAAAAGATCAAACACCTAGCTTATCCATTCAAAACACTTAACCGGCCTTTGACCAAGACATTAAACAAAGTCTATGTTCGGCTATCACACATATGGGCATTATTAGTTTAAAGTTTTAACAAGATTAATTTCTTTGATCTTAACCTAAATGACAACTCCCATTCTCCTTATTTCAACCGAATTATTCATAACATCAAGACTAAAATTTTTGCACCTTGAACTTCATACATTTATAAAAACTTTCATAACTTATTCGGCCTTATCAAGAACCATTTAACATGCATGGAAAAATAATCATAGAGGAAGAAGTTAACATTCTAAATAGACTCAATTTTTGACCGAATGTACAAGGTGTCTCTAAGCTACTCATCCAAAAATCTTTACCCCATTCTAGTCATTCCCCCATTGTTCCCTACAACATGAAAATAGCCCCTAATTCCAACACTTATTCATTCGGCATCTTGCTCAAATCACCATAGGAAATCTCAACTTTCTTGACATTACCAAGAGTGCATTCACAAATTAACTTAGCATAACATAAAGCCAAATCAACAAATTCAAAGCTTACCTCCTAATAGCTAAAGATGAATGCCGAATTGCTCTAGGTAAGTTTTCCCTTATTTTTCCTCTTTGTTTCGGCTTGAGAGAGGTAGGAGAAGAAGATGAACACCATCCTCTTTCTTCTCTTTTATTTAATTATTTCTAACATGAAACATTAACACACCATGCTTAAAATATGCTATGACCCATAGCATGGCCGGCCACTAGCTCAAATTTTGGGCAATTTGACATGCAAACCCATCATTTTTATAGCATGCATTAATAGGCCACTTTACATTTGCTTAGCACATTTCTAAATTTTCTCACATAAGTCTTATTTACTAAAATTCACCTACAATTAACAAAATTCACATATGAAATTTTCACACATGCATATATACATATAATCAGCATCAAATATGACAGTTAATTATTTTTATGACTCGGTTTTGTGGTCCAGAAACCACTTTCCGACTAGGGTCACATTAGGGCTGTCACAGTGTAATCTTGGGTCTAGGTTTATTTGGGCTTGTATTAGGTTTTGAATTTGGGCTATTAATATTTGAACCTTTTTATTCTTTATTTGGTCTTGATGTGGACCCGGAAAAATTGGCCCGTTTACACATGGTGTGCCAACCTTGTGATGTTTGGCATTTGATATGTTAGCAAATATTTAAAAAATAAAAAATCCTAAAAATAATTTTTTTTCCAAATCCATCATAGATGTGATTTTTTAAAATAATTATTAAAATTATTAAAATATAAAAAATTATTTAAGAATTATTAAGAATTGCTAAAAATTATAGAATAATAAAAATTAATAAAATATTAGTGTCGAAACCATTTTTTTGGGAAAAACGGGGATCGACTTTTAAAACAAAGTGTAGAGTCACCACCAATCTTTTTGTTTAGGTGTGATTGGATCACCTAATAAAACATTTTATTCCCTTTAAATCAATTGTAAATTTAAAATGGGTTCGGGAGTCGGTTACGTATAAGGAAGGGTTAACACCCTCATTACGCCCAAAAATTGGTACCAGATTGATTAAGTGCTGTCCTTATGTCTAAGATTTTAGAATAAAATTTAAGATATGGTTCCTTTTAAAACATTTGAGTGGTTCAAGTTGGTCGTCAAAATTCTCTCGTTTCAAAGGTATTCAGCATCACATCCAGCACGATAGGACATGATTCTTTATACCTTTGAAAACAGGATTGCTTTTTTACTTCCAAAAGCTCATACGCCAAAAATTACAAAAGGGTGTCCAAATATTTAGTCCAACGAAAAATCGAAACCTAGCACGGTAGGGCAGGATTTCCCGAATTTCCAAATATTGAACATTGCCTTATTTTAAAATCTTTAAATAAAAAAAATTAGAAATTAGCTCAAAACACATTTATTTGTCTTAAAATAAGATGGAATAATTAATTTTAAAGAGTTAGAAATTATAAAGCGACATTTGTAAATCAAAAGAAAAATAATAAACATGGGATAATATGCACACATAAGATACAATACTTGATGAATGAAGATAATATAACCATATTTAACCAACTAACAAAACAAACAATTAAATATAATTAATCCCAAAATATATCCCAAATTCACAAGCATGGATGAGCAAAATTAATTTAATAATACATAAAAAATGAATAAATGGTGTGATAAATATACATGAAATAATATAAAAACAATTAATACATGAGGTACCAAACAACATAAAACTAATAAGATACAAAACAACTTCTAAGAACGATGCATTGATGAGCAAATAACACATGCTAGAACTTGAAATAATTTTAAAAAAAAAACTATAATTTTTTAAAATAGATGCTGCAAAGAAGAAGCCATTTGAATCAGATAGTATACCAAATATTAAAAAATAAAACATTTATTTAAAGTTAGACAAGATCTATACAACAAAAGATAATTTAAATACTACATAAAATATGAAAGGATAGCAAGGGTATAAAATATGAAACTAAATATATGTACATGTAAATAAATTTTAGAAGAAATTATATGTAAAAATAACATGGAATTAGAATATGAATTATAAGATTAAATTAATTTTATCATAAATTATATATGCAATAGATTTTTAAAACATAATTATGTATACAAATAGATTTTTAAATAAATTATATGTATAAAATAACATAAGATTAATAATATATATAAGGTGAAAACTTGATATAAATAAATACATATACAAGAATAATAATATAAAACAGTGTTCGAAATCAATAAAATACTTAAAAGAAATAAATTATATATAGAGTTAAAAGAATATATATCAACATAAAAAAAGAAAAAAAAGAAAATAGAATATATACGTAAAATTCACCATCAATATAATAACAATGTATAAAATTATTTTAGATCAATATCAATTGAATTTTTAAAGCAAAGGTATATTAACATAACAAAACAATTTCAAGAAGCAATTATACAAATGAAAGAAATAACAAATTAAAGCAATATTTAGAAAAAACTATGCTAAGATAAATTTAAAAAACAAATACTAAAATTTTGCATAAATACGAGTAAATATATAAACTAAACAAAACTTGGTTGAAATAAAAATAAGATTAAGAGGACAATTTATAAACAAAAGAAAAAAAATCGATTAAAATGAAACATGTACCAATGATCAGGGACCTAAAACATAAATATCTCAAGCTTCGAAATGTATCATTTAAACAAGGACTAAATTGAAACAAAGCGCAAATTTAGAGGAGAATGCAAAAACAAATAAAATAGAATTAAGGCTAAACTAAATATCAATGCAGGAGGGGAGGGACTCGTTGCACAAATAACCCTCGACGACCAAAACGCGCGAATCTGTCTGCGTCTGGGTCGGGTCCTTGGGTCATGGCTCCCAAACAGTGCCATTTTGAGGCCATTGAAGTTGGCCTAAACGACGCCGTTTTTGCTCCTTTATAAAGGCTAAAATCTAGCCTAAGTCGGCTGAACTAAACCCTAGCTCCTTTTGACTCCCCTAATTCGTCTCCTTGGCTGATCCCTACATGCGAACGCCCTTACATCACTATAAGTAGTGATCGGCGACGCGTAGAGGTAAATCCCATTGTCACTTCGATTGCAGCGAAGAAGACGGGCTCCGATCGCTAAGGTAAATATTTCCACTCCCCTCCCTTTGGATTCATATCAAAGCAAAAGAAAAAAGAATCAAAATGAAAGAGAAAAAAAAAAGGAAATCACCTTTTCAAAATTGCTTTCGAAATTTTTTTGTGTTCAGTATCCGTAGAAAAAATTACACTCATTCTCTGGCCTTTTATAGCCGAAAAAGAAATAAAATGAAAATTACAGCCACTATTTTTCTTCTCTATTTTCTGCTATTTTTACTGTTTGTTGTTGGTTATTTGTTGTGTTCGCTTCTTCTCGCAGGTTCTGCTGATGTGGAAATATAAGGAGGCCTCACGAGGGCCGCACCTGGAGTGTGCGGAGGCTGCGTACGTGGCCATGACACGCTGGAAGTGCTGCGGCACCAAGGAAACCCTAGGTTTCTATTTGGCTGATCCCGGGTCTAAGTTTTGGGCCATTGGACCTATTTTATTTTGGGCTGTAATTTGCTTGTAAGTGGGCTAGATAATTGGGTTTGGTTTAATTTAGGTTTGGGCTTGTTTGGGTTATAAGTGATTTGTAAATAGACTTTGATGATGAACTTTTATTAGTTTTTATTTTAATTTATTTTTTGTTTTTTTAGTTTCTGGTTTTTTTGGATTTTAACGGGCCCAGGCGAAATGGGCCTATTACAATTAGAATTGCAAATTAATTATCATCCTCGAGCAGGGGTGAAGCCAGAACAAATTTTTAGGGGCGAATGAGATTTTAAATTTTTATAGTCTATATCTTTATAATTTTTAAAGGATTAAATCAAATTTTTATAATTTTAGAGGGGTCAAAGTGCAATTTTACCTTTACTAGTTTAAAATTTTTTAAAAATTTAATGGCCTAAATAACAATTTTACATTTTAGGGGGGTCGGGCACCTGCCAACCCCTAAATCTGCCTCTATTCTCGAGTTACAATATATTTAAATACTTAATAAATATTATAAGGAATTATTATAAATATAAAGAAATCGAAATGACAAATAACTAGAAAAATAATGTAAAATTTAATGAAAGCGAGAAGTTTTTGCTTTAAACATGTAGAGGCCCAATTTAGCCCGGGTCCATAAACCAGAAACCAAAATAAAAAAATAAAAAATAATAACAATCCATTTCATTACAAAGCCCAAGCAAAATACAGGCCCAAAAGGCCCAATGGCCTTAAACAATTCAGAAACCCTAAGGTTTCTGAATCACCTTCGCGTCGTACCCCCTCCATGTGCGTCCTCGGCATGCACACCGCCCAAGGTTCGGCTTTGCCTGCAACATTGCACCAAAACGGCCACCTACGACCCCGTTGACCCATTGTGCACCTGCAAAAGAAAACAAAAAAAGAAACAAAGCAAGACAACAGAGCAAAAAGGCGAAAATAGAGCAGAAACAAAGCAAGAAACAGCAAAAGAGAGATAAGCCAAATAACAAGAAAAGATAAAATCACATGTATTCGGCTATATAGCCATAAGAATTTCGATGTAACCTTTTTTACGCAAAAAAAAAATATAGCAAACGAATACAAAGAAATCAAAAATACTTGAAGGTGATTCATTTGTTCATTCTTTGTTATTTTTTATTTTATTTTGAATTTATTGCACAAATACGAGAAAAGGGGGAAGGTTTTTATTTACCTGTTGTTTGGTGTCGACTGAGTCGGCGTTTGCTTCTGGCCCAAAAGCAGACAGATCCTTGGGGATCCGGTTAAAGCCACGGCGGAGGAGGCTGAAACTCGAAAGGTTTTCTGACTTTTGAGACTTTTTCGCGAGGGTTTAGGAAATTTTAGGCTTGGCTTTGAGCTTTGGAGAGCCGAAAGGGTTAAAAGGAGGCCTCTTTTGCGATTTCTGGCCACCAGGCACGGCGGAGCTCATTGCCGGTGACCGGTGGCCACCGTGGATCTCGCCGGATTTGATGGCCGGAGCTTTGGGGAGGGGAGAGAGTTGAGAGCCCCTTTGTATTTTTGTTGTTTGAGAAGCAAAAATAATTTTTTTTTTAGAAAAGTGATTTGAATAGCCTCAGTGAAACGGCACCTTTCATTTGGGCCTTTAAAATATAAAACGGCGCCGTTTCAGTGAAATGACCCGCGACCCGACCCATGAACGGCCTAGGATCCGTATGTTTTGGACTGAGGGTATATTTGCGCCCTCAGTCCTTCCGCTCTTGAGGTTTGTCTCAATGAGGTCCTATACTATCTTCGTTTTTTTTAAAATTTTTCCCTTATGATTTTGTTTTTGTTTCATTTTAGCCCATGATGAAATGGTGCGTTTTGGAGGATGGGATTATTTCCCAATCGGTCTTCTTTGTTATCCGCACTTTGTAAATCGGTCCTCTCCCTTGTTTCTATTCGCCCGATTTCCCATTTTGATTTCAATTTAACCCTTCTTTGCTAATATTATCAGGTTATTAATTTAATATTTATCATTTTTATTTATCATTTACTTTGATTTTTTTATTTATTCATTTATTTATTTTTTCCTTCTCGTTCCTTCATTCAACATTTTTAGTATTCTTTATTATTATTAGTCACTATGGTTTATTTTATCACTTATTTATTCCTTTATGCATACATATTTTTGCAAGTTTCGAAGTTCATTTTATTTTATATGATTATTTATTATTATTATCCATTATTATTCCATCATCAGCCATTCATTTATTTATTTACACCCCCCTTTTATACTTAGAAATTCCAATTGTATGTGTTCATTGCTTTGTCATTTTCTATCATTATTATTTCACTAATTTACTTATTCCCTTTTTATATATTTTTTTTAAAAAATATATCATACGTGATACTCGTGTATATAATGCTTCACTATTATTATTATTACTATTATTGCTATTATCTTTTTATCATGAAACTACTATGCATATTATTGTTATTTCTATTATTATCATAAGTTTTACGTTTTATTAGTTCATTTTAAATCCGTGTTGCATCATTGCTTATTAAATGCAAATTTATGTTTTAGGCATATTTGAACAAATTGTGTGCATCATTTTAAATGAAACACTAATCTTGCTCAAATTCATAAAAAAGGATTCTTTAATAAAGGTAGTATTTTGTGTTTAGAAATATCGAGAAAATCGTGCCTTACGTGCTAGGTTTCGATTTATCGCTTGACCGAACAACTGAATATCCTTTTTAAAACTTCAATGCATCAGTTTTGGAAATCATGAGATGATTTTGGTATCGAAGGCTTGAAATGTCGTGTCTTACGTGCTGGATGTGGTATTTTATTTCTTTGAAACAAGAGAATCTTAATATACACTTCGAGTTATCCAAATATTCATAACAAGGGATCGTATTTTAAAATCTTTTCAAAATTTCAATTTTTGACATTAAGACATTAATTAATCAATTTGGTACCAATTTTGGGCGTTAAGAGGGTGCTCATCCTTCCTCGTACGTAATCAACTCCCGAATCCGTCTTCTCGATTTTCGTAGACTAAAATCATTATTTTACTAAAGCAAAATATTTTAAAACAATCAAATTATAAGGTGATCTGATCACACCTAAATAAAAAAGATTAGTGGCGACTCCAATATTCGTTTTCATTTTCAAAACCAAAGCCGATCCCCGTTTTCCAGAAAAATGGTTTCGACAAAACAGTTGTTTGCCCTGCATCTTGTCTATGAAAAAATATGATATAATTTTGAACAAGAAAACAACAAACTTTTAAGGGAATATGGTTAAAGTAAATGACGGGGAATATAAATATTGTTGACCGAAAAGTTATAGATTCTATTATTTTGAATCTGTGGTTTGGAGAGGGTTATTTTAATTTTGGTCATTTATTAAATTAAGATTAAGTTTTAACTTTTTTTATTAATTTAAATATTTTATAATTTTTAATAATTCTAATAATCATTTGAAAAATCACATGAATAATTTAAACAACTTTTTTTTTATTTTGAACATGATTTTTTAAATAAGTAATAAAAATTAGTTGTATTTAAGATTTTTAAATTTTTAAATATTTTATGACTTGATAAATGTCACGTCAATATGAGATACAATGACATGCTATATGTCGTTGTCTACTTATTTCATCAGTTACTTTTAAGTAGAAATTAATAGGATTTTTAACAAAATGACCAATATATTTTTTAATCTAAGTGTATAAACTAATTTACTATTTTTGAATAAAGAAAAAAAATAATCTAATTTTTAATATAAAAGTTTCGATAATAGTTTTATCAAAATTATCCTCTCTCGAATCCCAAGAGAGTCAATAATCAAATGTGAAGGTGTCACCTTATTTACATCATATTTAAATTAAGAAAAAACATCTTCACTTTTCTCTTCAATTAAAGGTTAAATGGAGACCGAAACAAACTCAAATCAAGGGCCCAATCGTATAACCCAATAATAATGCGCAAAAAGGTGACCAATTCGGCCACTAATCTTCAACTTCAAGGAAACTCGTCTTAAACCCACTGCCCACCATGGAACTCCTTCACAAATTCTCGTTCCGTCTTCTACCACCGGTCACTTTCAGCTTCAACCATACCAGATTAGCCTCTCTATATCTTTCCACCCGATTTACCGTTTCCGGACCCGCATTTTCAGACCCGGGTCCACTCTTCACGTCCCGAAGGCCTCTCTCTTCCTCGGTTGTTAGCAAAGCGGGTTGGTTTCTGGGTCTCGGAGAAAGGAAGAAAACGAGCTTGCCTGAGATAGTTAAAGCGGGTGACCCGGTTTTGCATGAACCGGCCAAGGAGGTTGACCCGGGCGAAATTGGGTCGGAGCGGATACAGAATATAATTGCTGATATGGTTCGGGTAATGAGGATGGCTCCAGGTGTAGGTCTTGCTGCCCCTCAAATTGGAATCCCTCTGCGAGTTAGTTTTCGAAACTTTCCATTTCTGGATTTTTATTAGTTTTATTTTACCATTTAGTAAATACTCATTGGCTACTTTTTTTATTTTCTTTTTAAAAATTATCAACTTATGCCACATTTTAACCCAAATATTACTTTGTTTTTTAGATTTATATAAATCTGATAAAACAAACATTTCAACCAAAACCCTCCTTATGTATGTTATAATTTTTTCTTACTACAATCAATGCTCTCTATAGCACAGCTTTTCATTTATAACAACAACATTATTATAAATAAGCTTATTAATTATCATTTATTAAATAAATATGATTTTAATTAAAATATTATTATAATAAAATGATTAAATTTCACTTGAAAAAATCTATTTAATCATATTTTATCAAATGAGTGAAAATAAATATATCAATTCAATAAACTGTTTACTATGACTTCGAAACATAGTAACCTTATAAATTGATAACTTAAATTAAGTAACTCATGATAAGTTAATTAATTTAATTTGATAACACATATTGGTTGATTAAACTTGTTAGATTTATAAACTTTATAAGTAATCATGAGAAAAAATGTAAAATAAAATATGCATAAAAGTAATAATACATGCACATTATATGCCTTTTAATTTTGTTAATTTGATTCTCATTCTCATTTTCATTTTCTTTTCTTTTCTTTTTTTAATTTAAATCTCACTTTTAAGCTTACAATTATTATCTTTCTATTAACAGCATACTATTATAGGTGTATAAAAGTCATCTCTTTATAACAAGTAAAATTTGGACAGGCAAATGGGGCCATGATAGAAAAGGATGACTGTATGATCAAAATTTCCCCCTATCCTTTTTACTGTCCATGAAGACTAAACTTTTCGAGTGTTTGAACTCACGTTCTTCTACATTGACAATAATGTTAATATCAATTGAGTTAAGATTCAATCAGCACATATTGTTATTTTAATTCTGTGCGGTTAATAGAAATAATAATTATTATTTATATAGAATGAATAATGTTGCATCTTACCATTTTTCTAATTAATCACAAAATTGTTTTCTATGAGTGGCTTATGACAATGAAGTACGTTTTAGGAGATGGAAAGCACCCACTGAAAGGAGTCTTTTTAATGGAATATATGCTATTATATGTTATGGCTTAAAATTTAACATATACCTAATCAATACATCTTAAAAATGAACGCAGCATATACTTTATGATGCTAATGTTGTGTTAAATATTTTGCAGATCATAGTATTAGAGGATACAACAGAATACATTAGTTATGCGCCCAAGGAAGAGATTAAAGCGCAGGATAGACGCCCTTTCGATCTTCTGGTATGTTAATATATGTTGGAATCGAGAAACTCGAAATGAATTGACATTTATAGTCTTACTAATCCCAGAATTTGTTCACTTTACTATTAAGACTTATTAGTTGTTTTGAGTCAGGTCATAATAAATCCAAAGCTTAAAAAGAGAAGCAATAGGAGTGCACTATTTTTTGAAGGTTGTTTGAGGTAAGATGGTAATCATGAATCCCCACAATTCTTTGCTGCTTTCAACTCCTCTCGTACCGAAACTTTCGAATGCTAGATCTCAGAATAGTGTTTACTAGTAGTTGCATCTGGTAAAAGAACTTAACCAATTGTGCAGCACATAAAAGAGTAGCCGATGGTTTTAGTCAATGTGATGCTTAGGCAGCTTTATATCATCTGGGATTGAAGTCTCATGTTGTTACCTTACTGCCATTTTACAGTGTTGATGGATTCAGAGCAGTTGTGGAGCGACATCTTGATGTTGAAGTCACAGGTTTCGGTCACGATGGCCAGCCTATCAAAGTAGATGCCTCTGGGTGGCAAGCACGTATACTGCAGCATGAGTGTGATCATTTGGATGGAACACTGTATGTAGATAAGATGGTTCCAAGAACATTCAGAACTGTTCAAAATCTGGATCTGCCACTTGCTGAGGGGTGTCCGAAGCTTGGTGCCCGTTAACTCATTTTTAACGCAAAGCCTGTCCAAGAATGCACAAGCAAGGAAGGCATAACACCTAGTTTATATGAGGCTGCAGAGTAATAGATTTGGTGTTTGGTAACACCTTCTTATTCAAGTTGATACTATAGCAATGGAAGTCATGTTTTAGGAGTCCTTTGAATGGAAAGCATAGTCTATTCATTTCTCGTCTTTGAAAACAATTGGTTTGTGTTTTCCATGTTAGAAAAATAAGGTAAAGGAAGCATAAAATTGAAATAAGATTTTGAAGTGCGAAATTTTATTCATGATCAACCAAAATCATAGTGAAAATGGCAAATAAAACAATGTCTTATATTGGTAGTAAATGGCTACACAAGAGTATATGTAATAGTAAAAATACCATGAAGGTACTTCACGTGAGTGTGCATATCTGTAAGCTCTTCACAAAGCGTTTGAGGTACTTCACATGAAGACAAAAAAACTGCGAATGAGTACAATGCTCAAACTCTTACCATTCTTAACAAGATAAAAGCAAATGGTGAAAACAAAGGAGATGTTGAAAAGATTGTGTTCCATGACTCTTAAGTTTGATCATGTTGTGTGCTCCATAAAGGAGTCTAAGGATATAAGCATGTTAACCACTGAGCTGCAAAGCAATTTGCTTGTGCATGAACAACACATAAGCTTTCATGTTGAGGAAAAACATGCTTTAAAGATTTCTCACGGAGATCAATTTGGAAGAAAGGATTGAGGTAATGGAAGATGAAGACGTGGAAGGGAACGAGGCAAACAAAGTCTTGACAGAGCCACGGTGGAGTATTACAATTGTCACAAGCTTAGGAATTTTCGGTGGTGTAAATCAAAAGGAGATCGAAGGGAAGAGAAAAGAGTTTGTTACTGAACTATTGCTGTAATACCCCGAAAATTTTTATAGTAAAATATTATCCGTCATATAGTAAAATAAGAAAATAAAGTGACAAAAAGGGAAATTTTGAGTTATGTCAATATTGGGAAGTATATTATGACATCTTGATTCAAGAAAGGATTAAATTGTAAAAGTGAGAAAAGTTTTGTGGCCCAAGAGTAAATACTCAAAATTTGAAGGATTAAAGTGTAAATATGAAAAGTTGAAGGACTAATAGTGCAAATATTTTAAGGGTGGAATGATCTAGAAACCAAGGAAAATTGATGAATTAGGACCAAATTGAATAGGTGAAGAATTATGAGGGACTAAATTGTAATTTTACCAAATTAAGTGATGACTCAAAATTGGAATTTTAAAAGATCACAAAGGGCAAAATGATCAATTGAAAGAGAGAGAAATCTAGAGACAATGATGATGTTGGAGATATTTTAGATAAATTAAATAAATAAATATTAGTTTATTAATACTTTAAATTGATTTTTAAATGATATTTTATTATTTTATTATTATTTTATTTAATATATATATGTAAGGAAAGAAAGGGGAGGATGATCGCCATTCTCATGCAACTAACGTGAGAAGAAGAAGAAGAAAGAAAGTTTTCCTTTTTTTACAATTTAGTCCTTCCTCCAAAAATTCATTATTTTCACCTAAAAATTGAAAGAATTTCCATAGCCATCAAGAGAGAAAGATAGCAAGGAGATGATGGGGAGCAAGAATATCAAGTTGGATTCAAGAAATAGAAGTTGGAGGAGTGAGAAAAATCAAGTTAAAGATTAAAGTCAATAAGAAAAGGTAAGTACATCAAGATTTCAATATGTTTTTAAGTTTGTTATTATTAACAAAGCATGGAAATAATGTTATAGTAGAGTTTTCTTACATAAGGTCCTATGTTCTTGATATGTTAGTGAATAGAAAATAAGAGAAAGTGATGAGAAATGTTGTAGAAAAAGAAAATAAGGGTGTTATAACATGGTAATTAATATCTTGCACTAAAACAGTTATGGACAGCAGCAGTAGTCTAACTTTGAAAAATCACCAAAAATTGTAGAAATATAATTATAGGATGAATAAAATATGAGATTAAAGCTTATTGAGTCTAGTTTCTTATAGAAGAAACGGTGTAAGTAATGGATTTTTAAATCATGAAATATAATGAATTTGGGTTCCCCTATTCTGACTTTGGAAAATCATCAAAAATTGGATAGAAATAATTAGGGGCTTAAATTTATATGTTTAGAATCTTGAATGAGTCTATTTTCAACAGAAATAAACTTGAATACCATTCAAATTATGTACGAGGAGATAATTAATTTTTAGTAAAGAAGGGTCAGAACTGTTAGACAACAGAACAGGGGTAACTTTAAAGAATAAACTGTATTTATTGGCTAAACCAAAAATTCTGAAAATTTTATGGTAAGAATATATATGAGTCTAGTTTCAGGGAAAATTAGTGGATCTTAATTTTGAGTTCTATAGCTTCAGATATAAATAATTTAGTGACTATGACACAGATGGACAGCTTGAATATTCATAAAAGTAAATAAAAAAAATATAGATAATGTTACTTACAAGTGTGTTATATACATTAAGGATGTGGAATGGAGAGGAGGAGGAGGAGGAAAAAATATATGAATATTCATTTAGCATGGCTAATTTGCATATTTTAGGCTCAGGGACTAAATTGAATAAAAGTAAAACTTTATGGACAATTTTGTAAAAATTTCAGAAATGACCAAATTGCATGAAATGGATTGTTTTATTATTTAAATTACAAAATTGAATAAAATTATTAATTTAGTTCAAGATAGGGGGAAAACATGTTTTAGGGATTAAATTGAAAAGTGTTGAAATTATGGAAAATTCTGATATTTTATAGAATTCATGGACTGCTATCAATATGTATGAGAATAATAGCTGAAAATAAGGATTAAATTGCAAGAATTTTATTTTCCTGACCCTAAGGATGAAATCGTCATTAATTAAAAGTTTAGGGGCAAAATGGTATTTTTGCCTAGAGCATTAATTAAATGCATTAGAATATGAAATGAATGAAAATGATGATCAAATTTATTTATAAAGATCCGGACGACTCAAATATGAGACTTGATCGTGGAAAAGAAAATATATCGGATTAATGAAATTATAAATACAAACAAGCAATAAGGTAAGTTTGTGTAACTTGAATTGTATTTTAAATACTTGAAATATGTGGTTATGTGATGAAAATATGATTTGAATGTTCAATTCATGATATTTGATGAAATATTGATAATACTCGATATAAATTGAAAATAAATCCCGGTTGAATGAAAGGAAAATTCGATGGATCTCTGAAAAGGAATTGACGGTAAAAAGGATCTAGCCCGGACGGGTGATCAAATTCTGATATAGCCCTCCCGAAGAATACGTGTAAAATGGATTTAGCCCGGACGGGTAATCCAAATTAGGGTCTGAATTTAGCCTGGACTGGTAATTCAGATCCAAGCTCATTAGAGTAATTGTCGTTGCAGGGAATTTAGCCTGGACTGGTAATCCCGACAATACTCTATGAGTTTATATTACAGGGGATTTAGCCTGGACTGGTAATCCCACTGTAAGGATGAGGTTCGCGGGGGTGTGCTCTCTGAAATGAAATGTGTAAGACCATGGTTGAAAGATACCATGGCAGCCTGATATGAAATGTGTAAGACCATGGTTGAAAGACATCATGGCAACCTGATATGAAATGTGTAAGACCATGGTTGAAAGATACCATGGCAACCTGATATGAAATGTGTAAGACTATAGTTGAAAGATACCATGGCAACATGACAGAAAATGAGTAAGACCATAGTTGAAAGACACTATGGCATCATGTCAAAGATAAATAAGACCGTGGATGGGAGACGCTATGACATCTGTTGAACAATTGATATTCAGGTAATATGTATCAGATGATGAATGGTTATATGAAATAATTATTAAGATAGATAAACGAAATAAGTATAAGTACATGGAATATAATTTATGTTAAGTTTGATATAAGCTATTACCGGAATAAATAGACATAAAATATATGGAAATGATGGAGCATGAAATATTGATATAATGAAATGAATGATATATGCTTATGAAGAAACGGTAAGAGAATGATATGTTTCATGACATGTACATATATGATTATCTTTGATATGTTGATACAAGGAAATTATGTAAGTAAAGACAATTATTAAACTCAAGTGTGACATGTCGAGAAAATAAGTATATCAATGTTGAATTTATATGAAATATGTGCAAGTATACTAACAATGACGTGGCTTGACGCTTAGACAAAGGTCAAGCTATTGATTGAATGGTAACATGTTTAATTATAAGAAGCATTGAAATGGTAAGTACTTAGATGAAAATAAAATTTAAGATTTTGCGAAATTTTTTATGATCCCGATTTAATTCCGGTTGGTTTTTAATGTATGTTTGGGGCTTCGAGGGCCCAATAAAGAGACGTTATGATTATTTTTAAAATATGAATAATAAATGACTCAGAATTATCTGAAAATGTTCAGTAAACTCCGGTAATGCCTCGTACCTATTCCGGCAATGGATACGGGTAGGGGTGTTACAATTGTAGCACAAAGGGAAGGAAGAAAAGAAAAGGAGAAAAAGAGAAAATAAGAGTTTATGTTCTGAAAATTTTGCTTAATTATCCCTCAATTTAGAAGCATATTTAAATTAGCTAAGAATATATAAAAAAATTAAAAAAGGAAAATAGTCTCTAAATCCCTAATTTATAGCTTAAAAGTAAGGTTTTAAAACTAGATCGGTGGTCGAACTGGCTAAACTATTGATTCATGATTCAACTAATCCAACTATCAATTTGAACGGTCAAAATATTAAAATAAATAAATTTTTAAAAATTTCAAAAATAGGAAAAGGAAAAAGTAAAATAAAAATAGTTGATATGTGTAATAGGCCAATTTTGGCCCAGATTAAATAATAAATAGAAAAAATCCAGATATTAAAACAGTCCATTAAATGTCCAAAACCCAAAACTAACCAGCCCAATTACAAATCCTTAACCCAAAACCCTGATGGGCCAATAGGCCCAATGCCCAAAAGCCAAAAACCAAGGTAGAAACCCTAGCCTATGCTTGCACCGCAGCTAGCCTCATGCGCCTCCGTAAGGTCCAGCGCTTCAGCAGCCCCAACCCGCAACACCGTACGCTCCAACGCTCCAGCGGCCACACTCGCACCTCCGTACGTCAGCACAACCCCCGTACTCGCGCCACGCACACCTGTACCTCCAAAAAGGACGAACGCACAGCAAACCAAAGAACAAATATTGTATTTTTTATTTCTTTTTTATCATTTTTTATCTCTTCGGCTATAAAGCCAAGAGATTTCATCATTTGTAAGGTTACAGACGCATATTACACACACAGAATACAAAAAAAAGCAACTAATATTTGAAGGTGATTTTCGATCCAAATTTCTGAGACTTTTCTTTTTCTTCTTTGCTCAGTTCCTTTCTTTCTGGATTTTCTTTTGCTCTTTCGCATTTTGAATGTATAAAAGGAAAAAGAAATTAAACCTTACCTTGTAAATATGCCATGAGATCTCTTCTGCTTCGTTGAAATCGAGGTACGAGGGGAGCTGAAGGTAGAAAGAAAATCACCTTGAGACTCGAACAGGTTGATCGCCGTTTATTGCGGCGGATTGACATTGTAGAGGAAGGATTAGGGTTCGGTTGAAGGAAATGAAATGGGGACTAGGGTTTGGGTGGCCAAAACATCAGATTTTAGGCTTTTTTTAAAGGACTGAATATGGCGTCGTTTTGAGCCTGATTCAGTGGCTCCAAAAAACAACGTCGTTCAGGCGAGGACCCGTTCCAGGACCCGGATCTGCGCCTCTGCGCTTAAAATGGGGAATTTGCGCGTTAGGTCCTCCCCTTTCGTGCGAGTCTTCGATTGCGCCTTATGCATTTTACTTTGTTTTTTTAAATTTGGCTCGATAATTTACTCGTGTTTGCGCTTTGGTCCGTGCCTCTGCGCTGCGTTTTAGAACTTGGGTTATTTCCAGTTCTAATCCCTATAAGTTGGCGCGCATCGCACTTTGGTCCTCTTTTGATTATTTTATTTGTAAATTAGCCGTTTTTTGTTTTAATTTTATTTTAATTACGTTTTTTTATTTCCTAAAAGAGTTTCATTTCATAGTTTTTTTTTATTCTTATTAACTTATTTGTACATTTTGAATTACCTAGGTAAATGTTTATGTCATATCATCTTCACATTTTGCAAACTTTTTTATATATAAATGTTTTCATACATCATTATATTTATATGTATACTTTATAATAAAATTAACTTTATTCTATGTACATTATTAATGTTATGTTATTTCATATATGTTTTTTGAATCTATTCATACATTCATATATATATTTGTTATTTTAATATTTTTGTATACATGTTTTACATATTGTTTAAATTATTTTATACTTATATATATATATATTGGTACATATATTTAATCTATACACATTATTAGATCCATGATTTTATACCTATAGTCTTCCTTGTACAATGAGTTTGAAGTTTTTTTATCATGTTATTTCGATATTTATATGATATTTCTTTAAATATTCTATATATATTTGTACATGTACATTTTTAATTAAAGTTTGTAATTTGTAATATTACTTTAAAGTGCCTAATATTTTTATATATGTGTTGAGCTATTTCAATAACCTTTTTTTTATATATTTTTAATCACCATTTTGTAGTTCATTTTTTATACCATATTATTTAAAATATTTATATAACACTTGTTCAAATGTTTCATGTATATTTGTTCATGTATAATAAATAATTTAGTTCTATGTACATATTTAGTCCCATGCTAAATTATTTTATGAATTCTCTTAAATTTTTCTATATATATATATATATATTACGTATATAAGTCACTTTTTTTAAGAACACATTTTACTACATATTGTTTTGATTTAAAATTTCACATTTAAATACTATTTTTATATGCATGTACGTTCGTAACTTTAAATGGATACATCATCTTTAACCTGCTTATGCATATTATTTGACTCAAATTTCCTTTTCCATAATCTTTGCCTTAATAATTATTGTCTTTGTAGTTTGTTCATATTGTTTTGTATACTATGTATATTTGTTGTACCATATTCATTTATTTCTTTGATATCATTAAACCAATCATTGTTCATCCATGCTTGTGAGTTTGACTATATTTTCCTAGGTCAATTATATTTAATTATTTATTTTGTTAGTTGATTAAACAAGACACATTACCCTCATTCATCAAGTATTGTATCTTATGTGTGTACATTATCTCATATCATTGTTTTTCACTTGGTTTACGAAATATGGTTTTATAAGGTCCAAATCTTTAAGATTAATTTCGTTTTATTTCAAGTAAAATTAATACGTTTTTAGCTAGTTTTACAATTGTTTATTTGAAGATTCACTAAAACAAAGGCAATATTCGATGTTTGGAAATTCGGGGAATAGTGCCCTATCGTGCTGGGTTTCGATTTCCCGCTTGTTCAAAATAACCGAATATTCCTTTAGAATTTTATTTGTGTTTTTTCAAAAGCTAAAACAAGGCAATATTCAATGTTTGGAAATTCGGGGAATAGTGCCCTATCATGCTGGATTTCGATTTCCCGTTTGTTCAAAATAATTAAATATTCCTTCGGAATTTCACCCGTGTTTTCTAAAGCGAGACAATGTTCAATGTTTGGAAATTCGAGAAACCGTGCCCTACCGTGCTGGGTTTCTGTTTTTCGTTGGACTAAATAATGGGGTATCCTTTTGTAATTTGCAACATATGAACTTTTGGAAGTCAAAATTTATCGTGTTTTCGAGGGTATAAAGGATCGTGTCCTATCGTGCTGGATGTGATGCTGTATTCCTCTGAAACAAGAAAATCTTGACGACCAACTTGAGCTCTTCAAATATTTATAAAAGGAACCACATTTCAAAAATATTTTAATCTCATACATAAGGACAGTATTTAATCAATTTGGTACCAGTTTTAGGCGTAATAAGGGTGCTAATCCTTCCTCATACGTAACCGACTCCCAAACTCGTTTTCTCATATTTTCGTAGGCCAAAATCATTTGTTTTAGTAAACCAAAATGTTTTATTAAAATAACCAAACTTCTTGGTGATCCAATCACACCTAAACAAAAAAGATTGGTGGCGACTCCATATTTCGTTTTCAAAGTCGATCCCCATTTTTTCCTAAATTTTAAAAAGTGGTTTCGACAATATGCATTCATCTTGAAAGAATTTTTTCTTTAGAGAAAAATGGTAAATCTCTGTCAAAAGTTTTTCACTTTTTGTAACATTTCGTTGCCCGACCCGATCATCAGGTCCAAGTTACAATGTATCATATACATTGTCGGAGCAACAACGATCAAATTATATTCGAATTAAAACCATTACACATTCAAATATAAGTAAAATAAGTGTATAATACGATATGTAATCAATTTCAGGTCTTATACGAGCTTACGAAAGCTCTTTTACTAACCCAAGGTTGAATTAGGACCAAATCATAATATTTTCAAAATCACGGGTTCCTCGTCGCAACACAACATATTGACTTGGTTTCGTCGCAACGTAACTTTCTATTTCTAAATGGTCCATTTGGTACAAGTTTGAAACACCTGAATCAAAACTTAAACCTTTCAATACCTACCAATTCAATATTACACCATTTGCATTCATGCCAAAACATAGGGGTGAGCTTTCGATTGAATCGAATGAAGAAATTTTGAGTTAATCGAGTTGACAAATCTTATTTTATTATCTTAACTCGATTTGAAATTTTCTCGAATTGAGTCAAGTGAGATGGAATTAGAATCAAATCAAATATATTTATTCGAGTTAAATTAAAAAATTATTTTGGTGTTTTTTATTTTTATGTATTTTTAAAAATATATTTTTCTTTAAAATTTTTAAAAATGAACACAAATAAAAACTGAAGTGAACAAATAAAAGCAATTGATGAAAAAATAAGAGGATTTTGATTTTGGGTGGTAAAAGGGGAGAAATAAAAGAGTTTTGGGGATTTTTGAATTTTTGGGTGTAAAAGAGGGAGGGAAAGTAAAAAATAAAAATAAAAATTGAAGAGAAAAGGAAAGGAAAGTAAAAAAAATTGAAAAGAAGGGTTGGTAAGGCAGAAGCTGGTGAGGTTAGGGTAGTTTAATATTTGGTTTATTCGAATTATTTGAGTTATTTGAATTTGAAAACTTAACTCGATTCGAACTCAAATTTTAAAAAAAAAAATCGAGTTGACTCGATTAATTCGGCTAACTCGATTTGAATAATTTAAAATTAAATTTTTTTTTCTATTTTTTAAGTTGAATTAAATTTTGCTCACCCTTACCAAAACATACCAAAATGGTAACTAAGTTAACATTTACCAACGATTTCTCAAAATGTTCATTTGAGATACAAAATTGGCTTAAACCCTAAGTACATGTCATATATTAAGCAAAAGAGAGCTTTATAAACATTGTTAAATCAAGGATTGTTTCACGAATGCTAAGATCACTTCTCAAGACCTAGATGTACCTATACCTGCATACGAGAAAGCAAACCATATGCTAAGTGATAATACTTAGTGATAATTTCCACAATTCAAGTTAATGCAATATAATTTTATATCAATTGAATACATCCAATTCAAATTCTATTATCAACCAACTCATATACAACTCATGTCAATTCTCAATCAACATACCAACATGTATATGCCATAAGTGTACCAAATTCGTCATATGAATCAAGCATACATCACTTCAATTAACCAAGCAAATTGAACATATCATACTAGCATACCATTATCAATAATTTTTGCATTTCTATTCAATTCTCAATATTCAATCATATCCACATTTCATTTCCAAATCGAATCAATTCATTTGTTATCTTTTCATATTGACCCTCAGTGCTTGTATAACTGATCCGTATGATCTTTCACATGCTATCGATATTCATATATCACAATTTACATTTGAATCATCAAATCATGATATCAATCCAATTCATATGTCATTTAACCTATTCACATTTTATAACCCTATTATACTGACTTGGGTTCAAGACGGATACACGGATTAACCAACCTACATCCCAATCTGACACTGTAGTGCATCATCGGATAAATCAAAGGAAATTTATTGGCACCTGTAGTGCATCATTGGATAAGTCGAAGGAAACATACTGGCATACATAGAGCATCATCGAATAAGTCGAAGCAATTGTACTGGCACATAAGTGCATCATTGGATGAACCGAATCAAATATAATGACACACAAATGCATTGTCGGATAAATCGAAGTATAAACCTGTCACATCCTAAAAATCGGGTTAGTAGAAATTAGGTTGGTAAGCCAAGAGTGGTCACATTTTGTTTTTAGGATAAGCATTGCGAAATTGTGTCAAAGTAATTAATCTGGTTTAGTGGTTAGTGTTGTGAGTAGGATGTGTGAGTTTTTGGGTTTGAATCCTTTTGCTTAAATTTTTTGTTAATTTTTGTCCCAACCCTTAACTTTGGATATTAAGTCTATATATTATTTCTGTTCAATTAATAACAAGAATAAATTTGTTGGTTTAGTGGTAAGGCTTTAATTTAGTTAGAGGTTTTGTATTCAAATCCATGTGTGTGTAATCAAAAATAATTTTAGTTAGAGGTTGGAGGTTGTATTCAACCCTCCCTCTTTCCACATTCTATTTTCAATTGTTGCTGATTGATTTTTTTAGTTTCTCTTTTATCCTTTTTTCCTTGTCGTTTTTTTATTGCCTATTTTCTTTCATTTCTTGTCCCATTTTCTTGATCTTTTTGTTGTTGGACGATTGAGATTAAGGTGTTTTTGCTTAATATGGTAATTTCTCCGATAATAGTTTCTATTTACACTTAGAGGATGTTATTTTTGTTTCATGTGGTAGGTATGGAAGTGTGTGTGTGTAAGATTTGATCTAATTAAACATTTTGATGTGCTGCTAGTAAAAGTTCGTGAATCGCACGACATTCTTCTGGCAAATTAGGATATTCGTAGGATTGTTATCTCTGTTTGAGTGAGTGATTGAATGCCAAAAGGCTGATTTTCAGCTTTGTTAAGGCCTAAGGTTAGCAGTTGTGGCAGAATTAGTGATTCAGATTTAGTGTTTTGTTACTAAAATTAGTCATTTTAATGTTGAGTTTAGGTTATGGAATTCTTGTTGTTGGATTTGCATTGAAAACTAACTAGGTATGTAATGGAAACCTCAAAAATCAACGCACAACATTGCTTTTATTAGCTAATGTGATATATGTAATGATAATTATCTCATTGGAGATTAATTCTCTAACATAGTCATACTTGATGCTAATATGTCTAAACTTTTCATTATATACATCATTGCATGCTCTAAATATTGTCGGTGCACTATCACAAAATAGGGAAATGACTAGCATTGGTTATGGCCACAACTCTATATATAATAACAATTTTCTTAGTCATTCATTGTCCTCTAGATATAATATCAATCTTCTTAGTCATTCATTGTCCTTGTTTATTGTAGTTAAAGTTATGAATTCAGATTCCATGACAGCACAAGAGATGTAAGTCTGTTTTTTAGAAGCCTAACTAACACTTCCTCCTTTTAATGTAAATATCCAACCTGATGTAGATTTGTTATCGTTTGAGCTAATAATCCAACTTGCATCAAAATATCCTTCCAATACCATATGATAATCTAAATAGTACAAGCCACGGTTTTTAGTTCTTTTAAGATACCAAAGAACTCTTTCAATAGCTCTCCAATGTACCATACTAGGTTTATTTGTGTACTTACATAATTTGCAAACTACAAATGCTATATATAGTCTAGTACAATGCATGTCATACATTATACTTCCAATTGCATCAATTTTTTTTTGTAGTATCAGAATTTGTCTGCATTGCTTTTAATAATGGTTGAAGATTTGGATAAGAACATGAAAAAATTACAATATAATTTGTTAGTCAAATCAAATTTTATTCACTCTAATTTGATGCTTTGATAAAAATGAAGTTTATCCATGTTTTCTTCCCATTATGAGAACAAGTCATGTCACTGCCAATGCATCAAGTAGTTTCTGGTGATTGAGATTGATTATGATCATGGATTTAAGTGTAGTCTTTGGCTTTTCAATCAAAGATTCTTATGCATGAACTCTTCTAACCAAGTAGAATTGAGATCATGTTTGGATCTTTGCCTCCTATGACATTGTGTTTTGGATTCTTGTCCCTTTGATTTGTCCATGATTCATTCAAACGTGCAAGCCCACCATTATTGTCCCATTCCATTAATGTTTTTTATTTTTATTTTTTTATGAATGTGCATAGTTAAATTAAAATTGAATTAATTAGTTAAATTAAATTAATCGATTAATCGATTAATCGATTAATGATTAAAATTAATTTAATTGAGAGTTATTTAAAGATTTTATAAATCATCGATTATCAATTAATTATGTTTAAAAATAATTAATTAATCGGTTGATAAATAATAATGATAAATAATATATAAGCCGAATATGCCAATATATATTAACCAAATGACTCAGTAGCATATGATCTATTGGGCTAAAGCAAAAGAAATATATACTATGAATTTAAATAAAATTAAAAATATTAATTTATTGTTTTCACCATGAATCTTGTGTTTTTTTAATGCTTGTTATTATGGTTTTCTTGTAATGTTTTTAATTTAGCATTGTTTTATTGGTTGTTTTTGCCATGTTTATGCATCTAGAAACAAATAAAAAATATATTCTTATTATATCAAAAGAAAAAAAACATATTACAAATTTCTATTAATTTGAAAATTGACAACATTCAATTAATTATTTTTAAAAAATTTAAAATTTTAATTAATTTAAATAATAATAATTTAATTTGATTAATAATTCAACCAATCTTAATCTTCGCCATAAAAGTAGGCCAATAAAGACGCAAGTTTTGATTAAAATGTAATGTGAATAATGCAATCCATAGCCAAGAAATATGATATGACCTCCAAACAACAATCTTGAAAAGAAAAATGAAATTTCCTAATGGCACTATTGTGACAATTGTAAGTAGATTAAAATAAATAAAAATAATACCTAGAAAATGATTTGATAATACTACAAAATAAATAATCAACATTCAATTCAAACCTAGTAGCAATAAACCCCCCAAAACATAAATGTTATGATATAAGCTTTGAAGTTGTGTATACATTACACCTTGAAGGGTAAATGTGTTCACATTTAGAATTGGGTCTGGGGGGCCACTAACTTTGTTTTGCCCACTATCATTCAATATGCAACACCCACCTTCTCACCATCTCATTACATTCAAAAAAAAATATTGGTGGTGGCCAAAGGATGGCTACTTTTCTATATATAAATAAAATAAGAATTTGAAATAAAAGGAGAAATTAGAGTTAAATTTCGGATATGAGAATATATAGCCATATAGGTGAGCAAATCCAGCCCTTAAAGAATGAAACCTACTTCATTAATTATTGGTAGCTCAAGTATCTCCATGTTTGTTTGTGTATTAATATTATTACCTACTAATTAAACAACGGTTTTATTTTTTTCTCTATAAATAAATAATATCGGTAGGCAAAAAAAAGAAAATTATACATAACTTTAAAATATTATTATTCTACTCGAAAATAGTGATAATTTATTTCTAAGTAAAAAATCTATTTTTTGTATATAACAATTTTATCGGTTTCTATTAGAGAAAGAGTTTTACTTTTCCACAAAATAAATAATTTTTGATTCTGTGTTTGATTCGAATTTTTTTGAACTCATTCTCGAAACAATCCATGATATGAGAATAACAAAAAAGATCGTTCAGTTGAAAGTTATGAGCAATAATAATCCATTTAGTCCAAAACACATGTGTGATTTCGAGAAAAGTTAAATGCTATATATATCATAAACAACCCAACTTTCAAAATTTTGTTTTTTCAGAGCGCAAAAAAACTATTTTCAAACTGGATTTTTTTCTACAATTTTCACGCTTGCTGTGACATGTTTTTTGTTACTGGTTTCACTCTGCCAAGAGATGGAAGGAATTTTGAGCAGCTTTTGGTCGGCTAAATCTAGTCATAAATGAGGTATGATTGGTGCTCATGGTCTCAGCTTTGTGTTTCCAAAGACATGAGAGGTATGGGGTTCGAGATTTGGGGAAATTTAATATTGTCATGTTGGCTAAGCAAGGGTGGAGGCTATTGACTATTCCCGATTCATTAGTGGCACGTATTTTGAAAGGTAAATACTCCCTTCTACTGACTTTTTAAGAATAGAGCCGGGTGCAAATCCATTATATACCGGGCGAAGTACCAGTATTTGGAGTGCTCGGAGAGTACTGGAGGTGGGGATTAGATGGAACATTGGTGATGGATGATCATATCAATTTGGAATGGTTTTGGCTCTCGGGAGAATGCAACTATAGAATTCAATCTAATTAGAAATCGAATTGATATGATTTCTGATTTGATATTACATAATAAGGGGAGCTCGAATGTACCGTTGGTGAGAAGCTTGTTTTTGGAAGAAGAAGCTCAGAAAGTATTATGCATCCCATTTCCTCATGTCAGGAAGATGTGCAAGTATGGAGGGAGGATAACATAGGAATATACACGGTCAAGAGCGGCTACAAGCTGCTTACATCAGATAGTTTTGATCCTAATGCTACTACTCAACAGGAACGGAACATGAATTTCTATTGTAAGGCAGTGTGGGCACTACAAATCCCACCAAAATAAAGATTACTTGCCGGAGATTTCTTAGGAATTTTATTCCCACTATGGCTAATTTATTTAACCGATAGATGACTTTAAGTCCGCTATGTCCAAGATGCCATCTACATCCGCAATCACGTGTGCATGTTGTGAGGAATTGCTATTTTGCTCATAGCGTATGGGAGGGACTGGGTATTTCTTGGCTTGCACATATGGATGATGGCGACTTAGTTGACTACTTGAACTATCTTTTACGGGTGAGGGGCCCAATATTAAACAGTATCTCTGTGTTTCAATGTGGGCATTGTGGAGTGTGGACCTCTAGAAATAAATTAGTCCATCAATCCGTTAACCAGACTAGAGAGTCGATGGTTACCTTTATGAAAGCACGTGGCAGAGCATGACAATTTACGTATATATATTACGTTAATAAAATAATTTTTTATTGCTTTTGAAATGATTTAAAAAAGATGTAAATTTAAAAATTAAAAAAAGTGAAAATTAAATGAGTGCTAAAATAACATTTTTTTTTGTAAAATTGAATAGTCAAATAAATTATTGTGATTTAAAAAGAATAAATGCCAAACTTTTTTTATGCATTAAAATCCTTCAATATTTATCAAATATATTTTATTAGAGATGAGTATTCGAGCAAGTCGAGTCGAATCAAGTAAAAAAATTTTAAGTTAATCGAGTTGATAAATCCTATTTTAACAACCAAACTCAATTTGAAATTTTCTTAAATCGAGTAAAAAATTCGAATCGAGTTAACGGATCCTATTATTTATACTCAATGTTGCATTTACATGGAGTGATTATTTAACTAGTAAACAAAGTACAAGATTATTTAACTACATAGGTAAGTTTGATGGGTAAACATTTATTAAAATGACGTAGTTTTAATTTTTCTTATTCGAATTTTTAATAACTCAAATTGTGTAATTCATATTCGAGTTAAAAATTTTAATTTTTTTATTTGAATTGATCCGAATAACTCGATTAACTCTAACTATTTAGTTCAAAATTTAAATTATTTATCGAATTAAATTTTACCGACCCTTATCTCCAATATTCATTATAAAATGAATAAATAAAATAAAGTTATAATTAATATAGCATTTGACATATAGCATTATTTATCAGTTCTATGGAGTTTGAGGATATATATGGCTCATAAATAGATAGATAAGAGCATTCTGTGATTTTAAAGATGGGTGCATGTGAGAGATGAGACATTGGAGTCTTAGCCCCCAACTCTTATCTTCTTCTTCTTCTTCTTCTTCTTAATTTCTTTTATTTTATCATTTCAATTATTAGAGGTCGACATCATGTCCCCAATAAACAACATATATATATATATATATACTCAATAGCTTTATATTTTAGTTATCCTCTCTAGTTGTAAAAATTTCATGCAAATGGAAAAGTAGAAAAGATGAATATCATGCAAAGTAATTCTGAGTCTTCGTCTTCTATTGCATTTTTTAAAAAAATTATTGAAAAAGTAGATAAATATATTCACATATGTTAGATAGAGTAGTAAAGTTAATATGATTTTTTTTATTAAAATGGTACGGTTAAATAGTTATTTTAATGTTTTATATATACAGTATGATAATAGATTTAACTCTTTATCTTTATTCTCTTACTCAATTTGGTCTCTATTCTTTAAGTTTTAACAAATTGGTCTTCAACCTTTCATTACCAATATGGAATTACTTGCTAATAAATTATTTAAAAAATTAATCCTAAAAATTATAAAAAAAGGCTTTTCGAAATTAAGAAAAAAATAAAAGAATAAAAAATTCAAATTTTTAATAAAAAATATATAAATCTTTAAGCAAACTGGCTACTACTGCCACAACATGTAATTAGTATTAACTTTGAATTTGAAGGATGAAAAAAGGAACATAAACATTACCCCATCTAATCTGATTTTCATTTTACCCAAGTATTTAATTTTAGAAAGAAAAAAAAATAACTACAATTTAATGGAATTGCAATAAAATAATCATCATTTCTTCTTTACCATACTAACTAAAGATTTTGATTTCTTTGATATATTTTTATATTAAATGAATTTTTTATTTTTTCAATTAAAAAAATATTCATCCTACACTCTCATTAGTAAGATTTTTATTTTAAGGTCAAATTTAATCTATAAATTATAAAAAAGGATTTTTTTTTGAAGAATTCTTTTCTTTTTTCAAAAATTTGGAATTTTTCAAAATTTTGAAAAATAATTTTTTTTTTAAAAAAACTGGAATTTTCATTAAAACCTTTACATTTATTTTTAATTTTGAACAGAAATTATTTATTGTCATGGCATATAAGACAAATAGTATTATTTCAGTAATGAAAAAGTGAGGGCCAATTTACTTTAAATAAAAGAATAGAGGTCAAATTGAATAAATTCGTAAAGTTCAAGAGTTAAATTTATTATTATATCTTATAATAAAGATAAAAATATACACTTAATAGAAAAATTTTAACAAAAAAATTGTTTCCCTCCTTTTATCTCGGTGAAAAAATCAATTTATTTATTTTTTAATAAAAAAACCAAAAATAAAGGTATAGTATGATATGTTTATCCGGATTATTGCTATAATAGAGTTTGATTTATAGGACTATAAAAATAAAACATGAAAATATAATTATTTTTATATTAGGTGATTATAATAATTAAACAAAGCATTGTATATTTTTGAAAGAAGTTATATAGAAATAAAAATAATATCCATTTTTCCTAATTTTCTTAATTTGTTATTAAATGTTTTTCCTATATAAATTTTATATTACCTTTTAACTATATAAATCTATGTTTAATTCAATTATTTAAATTGAATCGACCAGTTGAATTGATTAAACTAAAAATCAATTGGATCAATCAAATAAAAAATTGACGATTTAATCGATTTGACCATCAATTTAATTCTAAAAAACTTTAGTTTAAACCGATTTAAAGATCCAATATTGTAACAACCCATTTTTAGTGGTTTTGGGACCACGATTCCGATAAGTGGGTCATTATTTTATTATTTATTTAATGTTTATAAGGTTATATGAGGGTCGTATTAAATTTTCTTTAAGAAATTTTAAAGTTTAAATAGTTAATTAAGTAAAAAGGACTAAATTGAAAGGGTAAAAATTTTATTCCCATTAGCTAATAGGGTCAAATAGCTTTGAAAAGGTAAATTAATGGACTTGGATGGTAATTTTACCGTATTCTAAGTTAGTGGATGTTTATGAATAGGTTTTAGTATAATTATAGTAGTTTTTAAAGGTTAATCATGTAATTGAATAATTAAAGGACATGTTAAACAAAACAAAAGGTAAAAATTTGTATCATCTTCCTTATTTTCTATTGAAAACCGATTCCACCGTAGTTGAGAAGCAAAAGTTTTGACCAACCTTTGCTTATGGTATGTAATTTATGTTAGTTTTTAATGATTTTTACGTTTTTGATATCGTATTAGCTTCATTTAGTTAGTCCGAGGGTTAATTTGTAAAACTATTAAAATTTAGGGACTTTTCGTGAATGATTTTGTAGTGTTAGTGAATTTAATTGATAGGTTATTAAGCTTGGTTGTTACATAGACACATTTTGTTAAGTGATTTTTAATGAATTTGAGCTTAAGGACTTATTTGATAAAAGGGTAAAATTCAATGAAAATTTTATGAAATAATGAAAGACATGGGCTGTAAAGGACCTTAGAGAAAAACAACTATCATGATATTTCATTAATTGTGAGTTTCGGATTTAGGGACTAATTTGCATAAAAGTTAAAATATTAGGAGTAAATTTATAATTTTACATTAAAATGGGTTATAAGTTAGAATCTATAAAATTAAGGTATTTGAATTATTTAATTGAGTTAGATTACTATTTAGATCAAGAAACGAATCAACCGAATTTAAATTGAGGAAAAGCTTATTCATTAAAGATGTAAAGGTTAAAAATTAAATTCATTATTATGCCTTATATATAAAAACAAAAATATACATTTAATAGCAAAATTTTAACAAAATAAGCATTTTGCTTCTCTCTATCTAGTGCAAAAAACCAATTTATCTATTATTTAAAAATAAAAAACCAATTTATCAATTTTCATATTAGGTGATTATAATAATTAAATAAAGCATTATAAATTTAAAAAAGAAAAATTTATATAGAAATAAAAATAATATCCATTTTCTTTAAAAAAAAACATTTTTCCTAATGTTGTTAATTTGTTACTAAATATTTTTCCTTGTATTAACTTTTAACCATGATAAATATATATTTAAATTAATTTAAATCGAATCAAATCAAGTTAATTGGTTGAATTAATTGAACCAAAAATCAATAGAATCAATTAAATAAAAAGTTAATAATTTAAATAATTTGACCATCGATATAATTCTGAAACTTAGAAATATAAATTTTCATAAACTTGTAATATTTAATTGAAACTTTTGAGAAATTTTATGAATTTCAATATGAATTATTTTAAATAATTCCATTTAACGATAGAGTTGGAGAATGCAAATTTTATGCTATAATTTGTTAGATTGTTAACTTGATCCAACCCAACTTTTTTAAGGTCAAATTATTCAATCAATTGGATTTCACGTGATTCATTTAAACAACATTTTAAATATTCTTTTAATAAATTATCAGCACAAAAACACAAATAATTAATCAAAATTAATCATTATAATACATTTTATAATTTATAACTGAAATAATTTGTTACCAGTTTAAATTTTATTCCTCAAATATTTGACAAAATTTCAAAGATTTTTCATAAATATTTCTAAAAAGTAATAATTTTTCAAAAATTTATAAAATGTTTTCACTATTTCAACTATAAAATATTTATTAATTATATATTAAATAAAAAATACATGCATTTTGTCGATTTGATTTTCCCTTAACCCTAATCCCTTGCTAATCAGTGGAGACACATACCGTATAATTGGGTTCAATAGAAAGGAAACTAAAACAACTAAGAAGTAACTTTAATGGATGCCAAAAAGAAGCCATAACCAAACCCACTGTTTCATGATCCCTACATTTCCTGAAATTCTCTGCCAAAATGAAATTTACTACACAACACACATAACAGGAAAAGATTCCCTTCCAAACTCACTTTTTTCCACTAATTCAGACACAGAATCAGAGATCCCAGAGTTCTGAAACCTAATTTTAGCACCTCTACATTTTCCCATTGGAAGAAAACATAAAAGAATCTTCAATGAATAACAAATTAAACTTTTGTTCTTACTCTGGAAAACACAAAAAACAATTGAATATCAAGAGGGAAAGAAAAAAAAAGAAAGAGTTTTACATCTAGATTTTGTCCCTATTTGTACATGTGAGAATTGTCTTAACGGCATCCAAATAGAACATTTACAGATTAAATTTGATTTACATATCCACTAAATCCACAAATTATAAACAGAAACAAGAACCATTAACACAATGAAGGAAAGATCAAAACTTTAAACACCCAACAGAAAGAAAGAAAAAAATATAGATATTCTCCACATCTCTGTTCATATAGATGGACTTTAATTTATACTTAAATCTTTCTAAAAGAACCTAACAAGGCAGAAATCAATATACCCAGTACTATCCAACAAGTTCGCCGGAGTTTTCCAACTCCGGTTACCGGAAAATACAAGAGAGTTAAAAAAAAAAAGAATAGATAATAAAAGAGGGCCTATCTTGATCTACGCTTACCAGGCTTTTTCCTATGATTCTTGGGTTGTTTCCCAAAAGCACTGCAAAAACCACAAGCTGAAACCTTGGGAGATGGCGGCTCAATAGCAGGGGATACCTTACCGGTACGGTAACCTCGCCTTTCACCATTAGATCGGCTCCTTTCGATGGTGTTGATGGGTGGGAGGTTTCTTGTGGGCTTAACATCCTTAATAGCATCGAGTTTTTCAGGGTTATTGTTGTCTTGCGCAACCTGGGCTTGTTCTTCTTGCTTGGTGTCTCCTTGTTGTTCTTGATTTGCTTGGGTTAACTCGGACAAAAACCTGTCATCCCAAACAATCCCTGAAGATCCTTGCCTCCTAAACGACACTGCAGATCTTTGCAAACCAGCCATGGTATGGTTGATGCCACCTCTCACTTGATCTTTTCTTTTTCTTTTTTCTCTCTCTTTAATGGAAAACTAAAAAGCAATGAATCCCAATTTGTTGTAAATAACTCGTTCTTATATGTGTGTGGATATCGCGATAAATAGAGGAATGGTGAAGATTTGGCTAAGGGAAAGTCATAGTAAGGCAACTCAGTCAACATTTCCAATTTTTTTTATTTGTTACCGTTAATGACAAAAGGAACTGTTAATTATGGATTAAAATAAAATACCATCTTTTTTACGGATTAATTTGTAGCTTAAATATTTTTTTTCCGAGAATATTGGGTATAAACTTTTTTGGTCGGATATATTTCATGATTTTTAATTTAAATTATATTTTATATTAATTTGATTTTAATTATGATTATTTTAACAAATGTAATATTTGTGATCCTACACTATCAATTTATCAGAAATCGAATATTTAAAATATTTAAAATTCCAATTTGTTGTCCTCTTGAAGCAATGTTTTATGCCACAAAGTAATAACAGTTTAATCTAATTGTCAAATTTGATAGTACGAAGTTAATGATGCAAAAAGTATAGTGCCCTTATTTAATATTTTTTGTTGAGTTGTACTATGTACAATAATTAAATTTAATAGGCGGATCTAAATTGTAATTCCATCTTCTAACATTGATGACCTGTCATTAATCATCAAACCTTCTAAAAAGGACAAAGGTAAATGACCCACTAATAATCACTAAAGGCTAGTAATTCATTTTATACACCTTTCCTTTTGCTAATTAATAAAAAGTTTAGTAAATTAAATGTTAAATTGATAATACTCTTACATGAACTATTAGACTAATAAGATATCTAAAGTTTATTATATTCCCCGTAAAATAATATTATATTTTCTCATAACCAATGTCACAACTTAGTGGAAAACTTCAATTCCTTATCTCATTTTTGCACAACTACTAATTTGTACCTTACTTGCTTTATTTTGGCCTATATTTCTCAACAAATTTATTCAAGATTCTTATTTTCTTTGATTATTATCTCAATAATATTATTGCATGCAAAACAGTTGTTGATAACTTTCTATTTTCCACAGTTCCATATTTTCTTATAGTTACGTAACTTATCGAAATCACTTTATTTTCATCTTCAGATACTTGAATCTCTTCTGGAGCTTTAATGGTTAATTATATTTTGGGTCTCTTCAAAAGCACCCGCCTACACTATGTGATCATCCAAATTTATTCTTTTCTTTTACAAGAATTTTCATCGTTAAAACCATTAGATCTACCATGCTTCAAGCATGCATTATTTTCAATTTATTCTAACAGGTTGTCCTACTGAGACTTTAAAATATCAGTTGGTATTCTCATTAGGTTAATACATCTGACAGTTAACTTGCAATAAAACGAATTATTTTTTTTGAGCTTCTAGTTCAAATTACTTTTGATGAAGATCTAGATAATGATAATTCAATGAAGTAATTATTTCATCCACCTATAATTTCTCTCCCTTAATGTTGAGAAAACTATTAAATCAAAATACTAATCATATCATAATTAAATCTCCAATTCATTTAAAACATCTAATAATACAATGAGACTCATAATTAATATATATTCTCAACTATATTTGAATACTCATTTTGTGCATTGTGATGGAGGAACTTGAACATATATCGTACATTCAAAAATTCTAAAATGGGTTAAATTTCGCTCCTAACCAAAAGTCAATTGTAATGGGGAGTATTTATTACAACTTATTGACATGATGCGTACAAGTCTCAATTCATGAAAAATATAATATCCTTGTACATATGCAAAAAAAAAAAAATTGTTCTCAAAAGTAATGGTTTAGTTACTAACTGGAGGCATTTTAATCATTAATTTTGCTAAGCTATTTTATACGTATAAGTAACATGCTTTCTGATAATTATTCGCACTAACAATCTAGCATACAATAATCATTTAAAGCTTGAGAAATAAATTTACCAACATTAGTAAGAAGTGTCTCGATTGTATAATCTAAAAGTTTTATTCTTATACTAATCATTAAACAAGTTGTAGCGACGTAAAAATTTTAGCTTGGTCGCTAAATGTGGCGATTTAGTGAAAACTTGAAAACTGAAGTTTGATTTTAAAATAAAGGAGTCACCATCGATATTTTTTCTAGGTGTGATCGGACACCTAATAAATCATCTTTTTTGAAAGGAAAACTTATTCTCGAACAAAAATGAAGGCCAAATTTGGGTCTACGTGAAAATCAGAGCAAAGTAGGGTTCGGGAGTCGGTTACGCGCGAGGAAGGTATTAGCACCCTCGCGACGCCCAAAATTGGTATCTTGTTAAACATGTGTTGTCTTGATTTTCAAAAATGCGAGTTCAATGTAACATTAAATCATAATATGAATAAAACACGAGAAATTTCAGGTGTCGGTTTCTTTTGAGAAGGACGTTCCGTTTTTTAACACGAGCCGATTGATATTCACCCAACATAGCGATGAAATCAACGACTTAATGTTAAATTGGTACGTTGCCTTATTTGTTGAAATTAATTAGAAAACAAGAATAAGATGTTCGAAATAATGCAAAGCAAATTAATAAATAAAAATAAGTAAAAGGCAGATCTAGAAGTATATTGAAGCAAATATAAGTGTGACAATAATATTACAAACAATAAAGATATATGTAATACTAGAATTAAACATGAAATGCAAATAATGAATGTATATACATGATATTAAGAGTATGTATGTAAACTATATATAATGTTTTAAGTATATACCTAAGATAGTAAAAATATAACTAGTAATGTTAAAATATATATACAATATATGCATATATATAAAATAAATATTAAAAATGTATGTACGTGACATATATGAAAAATGTATACATAATATTAAAATAAAACAATAAGTGATAATAATGAAAATAATAGGTATAATAATAAATAAAATGATATACGAAAATAATACTATATATAAAATATGTATACAAGAATAATAAAATATATGTACTAATATTAATAATAAACATAGTAGGAATAAAATAAATGTAATAATAATATATATACAATATGGTATTAAAAATATACATATACATATAATAGTATTTAAGAATATATACATAAGATGATATGGAAATATGTACATAGAATAGTATATAAAAAATATAACTAATAATATTGAATATATATATATGATATATATAACACATATATGATATATACATATACATTAGAAATGATAACAATATAAATGAATTTTTTAATAAGCTACATAGATACGTACGTATATGGGTATAAATAATAAGGATATTAGAAATACTTAATATATAATATTTGAAATATATGCATAATATAAAATATATATAATGTAGTATTAAAATATATACACAATATATACATATTAAAAATAATAAAAAACTATTAATAATACTTCACAAATATATATATACTAAAAAATATACGTAATAATATATAAAATATAATATTAAAAGCATATATAACGTATATAAAGAAAATATATATATATATATAATATAATACATAAGTATATTAAATACACATACATATATAAAAGATCAGACACTAATACATAATGATAATAATAATATTGAAATAAAAAAACAAATGTAATAGAAATATTAAAATAAATAATAAAGTAATACCATCAATAAATATGCCTATACATATACGTACATAGTAAATATACACTACTACATGTAATAAATAAATATAATAAGTACATAGATTACAATTAATAATAGTAAATAACGGAAAATAGTAACAAATAATTTGAAAAATAAAACAGTAAACTAACACAAAAAGGACTAAATCGAACATAAAACAAAATTTTGGGGCGAATTCGAAAAGAAAGTAAAGAGGAAGGGACTTATTAGAACGCGCATAACACTGTGGGGGGCCAAAGGAGCAATTTTCCAAAACCTTTAAAACGATGCGCATCACGGAGGATCAATTTGAGAATCATAACAAACTTCAGGGCCAATTTATAAATAAATATAAACCTGATTTAAAATACCAAAAATGCGGAAGGACCGATTGCGCAAATAGCCCCTAAGAGCAAAAACACGCGGATCCTAACTGGAGCGGGTCGGGTCGACCCGACCCGGGGCCAAAACGACGTCGTTTTTCTTTAAAACGGGTGGGGGACCAAAACGCACCGTTTTGGTCCCTATAAAAGATAAAATATTTTTAAAAAATTCATTTGAAAGGGGGAGAAGAAAAAAAGGGGAGAGAAAAGGGAGAGGGGAAGGAACCCGGCCATGGGCCGGTCACCGGTCGATCGCCGGACCGTCGCCGGCGCCGGCGCCGGCCACCATGCACGGTGGCCTGAAAAGGTAATTTTTCCCTCTTTTTTTATTTATTTGTTTTATATTCTTCTATATATTTGTAATGTTTTTAGTATTTATGTGTAAAAAAACAAGCTCAAAACAGTAATTAAAATGAAAAAATTACCTTAGGTTTTTTTTTTTGCCCTTTTGATTCCTCAATCTTTGATATTCGGTTTGCTTTGGATGTTATTATTGAACTTAAATGCTGAGTGGATTGCTATTTTTACTCTGGAATTGAGTGTTTTTCTTATTTCTTTTTGTTTGAACTGTCGAGAGCTTTACGAAGCTTTTTCAATCGGCTTTTATAGCCATTGTATTGTTATTTTCTATTAGTTTCTGTCTCTTCCTTTTGATTTTTTGCAGGTGCAGAGGGCGGTGGAGGTGACCCTGGGGCAGGTGGCAGAGGCAAGTGGCCGAAGGGTAGGTGGCTGGTGTCCAATGGATTGGTGGGGGCAGAAGGCAAGTGGGAAGCTAGGGTTTCGGTTGTTTTTGGGTTTGTATTGGGCTTTAGGATAGTTAGGCTGAATTTTTGGGTTTAAAATGTTGTAAACGGGCTTGGGTTTTATGCATGGGTTTTGTGTTTTTTGTATTCGGGCCCGGGTAATTTGGGGTGGTGAGCTGATGGGTTAGTTGGGTTTAATTTGTATTGGGTTTTGGGGTTTAGGTTGGAATGGGTTTAATTTTATATTGGGTTTGTGGGTTTAGGGATTGGGTTATAAATGGGCTTGTATTCGGGCCTGGGCAATTTGGGCTTCTACACAAGTAATCTAGCAAACTACAAGTTGCGCGTTGATAACCCACATATGATTATCTTATATAGATGCATTTGCTAAA
The DNA here is from genome assembly GCF_007990345.1 of Gossypium hirsutum. Lineage (NCBI taxonomy): Eukaryota > Viridiplantae > Streptophyta > Magnoliopsida > Malvales > Malvaceae > Gossypium > Gossypium hirsutum. Next base: position 12,070,527 of record NC_053433.1, read on the forward strand.
ATCATATCAAAACATCTACTTTCTGGATAAAATGGGCTCATATTTCTTTCAGAAATGCAAGAGATTCAATCTTGACTTTTACTAATGAGATTTAACAAATCTTATTTGAGAACAAGCAACACTTGATAAATAAAGAATCTTCAATTTCTTTAATATATATTCATATAAATTCTTGTCTTGTCACATCATTAGTTACTAGGATGGTCTAACCGATCATATCAACTAATTAATATATTTGGACTAGTAAACTTTTGGTTTATTGTCTGATTCAATTATACTAATGTAAACTTCTTGTTTTGCCATCGTATGTGATTTAATTATACTAATACATGCTTAATACAAACTAGAGGAAAAAACATTAGTTTTCAATACAAAATTCTTAGCCAATATAATAGATTTAATATATAGAAATTAATCATCCCCTTATCCTTAGTCTCAATGTGATATTCACTACAATCTTTTTAAAACATAATAATTTCTTTGAGACTGACTAGAAGATAATGCATTAGTTATCGATTTGTTTCTTTAGATAACAATGTATTAGCTCTTATAAAGCGTTGAATAATTTACTTTGAAAGATTAATATCTTCCATTAACACATTAAACATAGGGCAATAATATATTAGCTCTTTTGGAGCCTTAAATTATTTTTTACGACCAAACATTGGTTCATTCATTACTAAACAAGAAGAATGTTATTTTTATCCCTAAAGATAGTACACGTTGTCGTATTGTCTACAAGACATATGTTTCCTTCTTTTAAAAATATTAATTTAATAATAAAATTCTCAAGTGTATGATAGATACATAACCAACGACTTTTCATACATAAATTGACTCTCTTCTTTGAGGGGTTATATCGAGAAATCTTGTTGTTCTATTATGTATCTCTATGTTTCCACTTCTAGTGGTGAGAAAAAGCATTACTAGTAAGATATTCAAGAATCAAATACTTAGTGACATAATCTATAAAAAGGATACAATTCACACTACTAGAAATTTCATCTAAACAAATACATACAACCCTAGAGGACATGATCACAAGATTGCATACAAATGATAATCATTATCAAGACAACGCCAATATCCCTTTATTATTTAGATTCATCATGATTATCAATCTAGTATGTCAAATTTGACTCAATATCAGTCTTATTATTCATTTCTACATTGTTTCTCTTCCATTTGATAGAATTTTGATCAAGTTTAACTAAATGTTTAGGTATATGACATGTACGCAACAAATGGCCTTTCAAACCATATCGATAAAATAAGTTATCTTAACTCCTTAAAGGGTTCTCTTGAAAATTCGTAAGAATTTTTGTTCTTCTCTTGCTTAATTTCATTTTTCCACTTATGGTGGTGAAAAGAATTATTATGACCATCTCTTTGAAAATTATAATAGTTTTACATATCACATTCATATCCACAATTACATTTTTCGGATTTATTATGTATGCATTGACTTTAGATAATGGAGTAATCCAACAAGATGGGCTTCATGATTTTTCATTAAAAGCTCAATATTTTATTTCATCACAAGTAAACATGATATCAACTCAAAATATTTCTTAAAACTCTCACAATTATAAATTATTACAACTTCAGATGCATTCGATCATAATGAGCTTTAGATGCTTATCATATTTGGATGTTTATCTCTCTTTTAAACCATTCCACAATTTAGGTGGATCTTTCATAGTTAAAAATTTGTATAGATAAAAGCTCACATCTCAAATATAAATATCTTACATAATTTTTTTCATAACAGCCATCGTAAACTTGCATGAATTTCAATTCAATTCAAAATCTATTTGTTCACATTTTTGTCATATGATTAATATCCAATTATATTAAACATGCTATAGTAAAATAAACTATAGTAAAATATACCTGAATATATTTAACATGATCGTAATCACCTTGACTATTATTACAAGAACTATTACAAGTACCAAAACAATTTTACTTTCATAATATCATTTATAAATTAATAGTAAAAATCATTTATAAAACAATCAAAATATTAGCTCACGATGCTTGAAAATTATCTGATACATCTTGTACCAAATTTCAATACCACATTTATGGTATAAAATCTTATGATGCTCTAATCAATTTTTTATACTTGCATTCATTTCAGAGAATGCAATAGATCTAATTAGACAGACTTCTAAACATCTTAATAGATTCTTTATTTAAAGGAAATATTAAAATAATATTTTTCTTTCGTAAAAAAAATTCACAAAAACTAAAAACAATGGAGAAAATATATTTTATATAAAGGCTTTACTAGTTTCTTTAGAACATAGATTTGAGCTTTTCCATTGACGTCAAAATTTATTTTGAATCCAGATGTAATTTCTTTTTATATATTTTCTCGTGTACATTATCCAAAATCTTTAATTAGATTAGTGATTGGGGAGTTCTTGTTGGGTGATGAGGTTGCTAGTTTGATTCTCTTCAACCATATGTTTAAAGTTTATTCAAAGGAATTATACTTTTGAGCAAGATCGTTGATTCAAAGGAAGTATCACTTATTTCTTTTCTTCTGTGATATTATCGGTTTTATATTTTTCTTGATGAAAATTTTCAAAGTATTTGGAGGGTAGGTGAGTGGTGAGTGACTTGGTTAATTGTTGAATGGGGTGGGTTCAAACCTTTCTTATGGTTATTTTGTTTTTCTATTCATTTTTAGAGTCTATAAGATTTATAATATTCTTGACTCAAATTATAGTAAACCTCTGGTGGCTGAGAAGTTAAGAAAAGGTGAGAGGATAGCAAATCCTAGGTGGTTCTTGCTTTTTTTTTCTTCCAGCGAAAGAATAACCTGAATGGGAGGAGTTTTTTGGAAAAATTTTCAAAATCGAGAAAAAATTAGAAGAGAAATTAAAAAGGAATAATGCTAATATCGCATTATGAAATAAAGAGGCAGAGAGTAAAGAACAAAAAAAAATGAAAAGCAAAAAGGTGTCTACAATGATTCTTCAAAGTCTCTATTTATAGATATAATAAATATAAATAATATAAAACTCTACTTCTAATGAACATTATATCCCTAATGCTTATCAAACTTATCTTGATCATGATGAATATCCACCTAATAATAAAATATTCATAACAAAAAGAAGTCTTTGAAATAAAAAATTTTCATATAAAAAATTAATTGCAGCAAGGAAAAATCAAGATTCTCGCAACTAATTTTTCCACATCCAATCTCATAAAATATCAGAGTTTTGATTCTTGAGACAAAATGTTGAGAATTGTAACGCCCCAAATTTTCTAAAGTTTGAATTGTTAAATTATATCAAGTGATTTAATTTGTTTTGATGGTTAAGTGCCTTTATTGTCTATGTTAGATCTTGAGTTTGATTCTTTTGTTTTTTTTGGAATTTTTTATTAATTTTGAGTAATGTCAAACTTGGGTCATAGGGCTTATCTTTTAATTTCGTTAATTGCTAATAAAAATGAGCATGTTGGTTCAGTGGTAAGGCTTTAGGTTATTTTTATGTTTCATGTTTGAATCTCATTGTTGCCAAATCGAAGTAATTTTTGTTCTTTCTTACTATGTTGACCAAGAGATTTTTTATATTATTCTCCTAATTTTTCTCTCCACGTTTTCCATCCAATACCCTCACTCTCTCTTCACGTTTTCCCCCCTCTCCTTTTGCTTTCTTCGTTTCTCTTCTCTTTTGTTTGTTCTTCTGCTTTCCTTCTTCGTTCTTTCAATCTTCCTTTCTGCCATTGTTGTTGGTTCTGCCTTTTTCTTTTGTGATTGTTGCGTAGTGTAAGTATCGTCGTATCAATTTCTGATATTAAGTTTTAATTTTTTTTTCTTTGAGCAAAGTGGGTGTTGTGAATGGTGTTTAATTCTCACTCTTTGTTGTTTTGAACAATTCTGTGATCTTTGATTAGGTGAAAGGTGTGAGATTCGTGATCCTCAGGCGATTTAGTTGTTGTTTGGCCACTGTTTTTGCGGGGTAAGTGTTCAAATATCGTTTTGGGGATTGATTTTAGTAAAGAGAAATTACCGAAGTTAAGTGCTGATTTAATTTTTTATTGTTAATAGGTGTGATTTAATGTCGTATGTAGGATTTGGGAGTACTCTATTGTATGGATAATCAGGAAAACATTAGGTGTGCATTTCAAACCTGAATAAATTATTTAAAACTCGGGAAATGTGGAAAATTAAGTTGTTTTCGAACTGCAATTTGTGTCACACAACTGTGTGGTTGGCTGTGTGCACCACATAGGCATGTGGCTGGTCATGTAGAGCACACGGACATGTGCGATTACAAGAGCAAATCAGGTAGGGTGTGTAGGCCACATAGGTTGGCTTGTTGGGCCGTGTGGGCCCATTTTGGTTTGATTATATGGCCTATTTTAGGCCGAGAATAAGATTTTGAAATTGGATCTTTAAATACTCTGTAAGTATATAAGACCATAATTTTTTGTAATTGTATGTTAGGAAGCATGGTCATGATTAGTAACTCCATTTAAGTTTTGTGTTAAATTTGTATTAATGACACTAATGAGCATGTCATATTTTCTATTACGATACAAAAATATGTTAGCTTGTTAATGCATGTGCATTGGAGTGGGATATGATATGTGTTGGAGGATGTGTGATTCTGGCATAATTACTTCATTTTTTGTGGTGTATCCACAATATCTGTCTATCAACTCAGCTGCAAATTTCTTGAGTGGCATACGACCACAATATGGTGTGACGGATGACTGGGCTCATATAGTCCTATTTGGTGTAATTGGTTGGACGGAGTTGGTATGTAGTGGATGAGGGTAAGATTGTTATGTTCTGTTTTGTTATATAATTATGAGTATATGGACATTCTGATATGTTATTTTGATAATTGCTATAACCATGATCTCATATGAATTTTGTTGTGGGCCAAGGCATACACTGGGCTTCTTAACTCACTCTGTTAATTTACCATTTTTCAGGTAACTCTCAGACTTAGGATTTGACAACGATCTCGGATCTCAGTTTGGTCATTTGAACTTTAGTGTTGTTTTGAAACTTTTTTTTAGACATTACGAACTTTTAAACTGTTTGTTTTTCCATACGTTTACTTTGGGTTTTGCTAAAAATTTATTAGTTGATCGTTTTTTTTCTAAAGTTGGCATGATTAATTATAACCTAAATCAATTGGACAAATTATTAAATTAAATGGTTTTCCAAAATAATAATCTAAGAGATTTTCAGCTACAAATATTTGATTGGAACATGGGGTTTTACAAAACAAGGAATTAAGGCAAAATGGTTTAAATAAACTAATTTTATAAGTTGATATTTCAAAACACATCCACATGTTATTGTGACAAACACTTTTTATCAAAGTTGAAAGGTTTTAAATAAGAATTTGTTTGAAATCGAAAGATCAAAGTTTTGGATAGTATTGTAACCTTTATAATTTGACCATAATGTCTAGGCCGGGTTTGGGGTGTTACAAGAATCATAAAAACTTCTACTATCAATGGCTTGTCTGTCGAATTTTCCTAATAATTATGTAAAAAAAGAAGAGAAAAGATTAAAAAAGAAGAAGGCAAGTGGGAAAATGTTCTATTACATTGTTTGGGTTTTTTTTTCGTAAGTTTCAATTTTTTTTTAATTTTTGAGATTTTTTCTTTTAATTTATAATACAAAGTACCCTACTTCTTTTCTAAACCAATCTTTATTTTTTGTAAGTTTAGTTGCTAGATTGATTTTATCACAAGAATCAAATACTCTGATCTTAATGAGATTGGATGTGGAAAAATTAACTGCAAAATTCTTAGTTTTTCCTTGGTGCAATTGATTTCCATATGAGTTTTTATTTATTTTAAAGATATGCATTTATTTGTTTACAATTATCATTAAGAAATTTTTAAAAATATCAAAATGTTTTTTTTAACTATAGTTTAGATGCCAAATTAGTTATTAACTCTTTGAATAAAGGGGCAATGATATTTTTTAACGGAAGTTAATAGTCGAGTGAAAAAAATGTAACAATTTGATAATATTAATGACTATTATATAACATTTGAAAGTTGTGTCAACGAAATGTAATTTTAAACAAAATTTAAGATAGTTTACCTTAAATTTATTTATTCAATTATATGAAAGAAATATAATTTTTGCTTTAAATTTATTTATTTAATTGTTTGTTCTAGAAATACATGATTTTAATTAAAAAAATTTTAAAAAACAGTAAGTACAGATCATAACCTAAAAATAGAAGAAATCATGGACTAAAATTAAATAACATACAAAATAGTGAAATATAAAAAAAATCATAATGATTTTTTTTTTTGCTTAATCGAAGTACAGCAGTTTAAAGAACTGCAACAAAACAAGGCAAAGCTACCAGAACAAAATAGTCCTAGCAAAAAACCAAAAACCAAACACAGACCATAAAAAACAAACACGGACAAAATCCAACAAACAAACCACAAAAACCCTACTGAACCCAATCAGTAAAACAGACCACAAAGTATAAATAAATCAACACAATTCGGCCCAGAAACCACCACACAACTTGCAAATATTACAGCAAGCACCCAACCACTAAACCCCTTAAGTCTCCACGATGCCTTAAACATGTCCTGCCTTTTCACACCAGCAACCACTAGCACAAAAGCTAACTTATTCCCACTCTTGTCCGTTAACAAAAAGGTTACAATTCCCATTAACGACAACCTTAAATCGACTTCTTTAAAGAGAGGAAACAACAACCACGGTCTCACAGCTTTATTCTCCAACCAATTCAGCACCTTCATTGAACCAACCTCAATGAATAAAGTGCATTTACCTTTCCATCCCAACTCTAAAAACATATCCAAGGCAATGCTAATCGCCCCCACCTCTGCGGCAAGGGAGTCTTTCGCTTTAAACGGACTAGAAAATGAGGCCCTTGCCACCCCATCTGAACATCTTAACACCCCACCACACCCGCCTTTATCCTCACACGCTACACCATAAACATAGAATTTAACCCCAGCATAACACGGAGGACACCAAAACTTTCCACTCAAACCAACTTCTTTAAAATTACACCAACTTTGATATGGACAAACCCACCAAATTCTCTCATCTACTTACAATTCTTCATACACAGACCTAATCCACATCAAAGCCCAAGTCTTTGAAAGAAAAACTAAGCTGGACAATTGGCCATTTTCAATCGAACACCAGCTTATTCCTTGCTAACCATACCGACCAACAAGTCACTGACATCGATATCATCCATAAACTTTTAACCACACCGTAAACTCCGGTTCTCTATAGCACCAAGGACACCCGTCCCTCAATTGGTCAAGCTTCACACCTCTTCAAATGAGAAACTGCTTCGTAGGAAGACGATCAATTAAAATCATCCATATGAAACTTTTCACTCTAGGGGGCACTTTTAATTTCCAAATTTTATCAAAATCAAAACTTAAAACCAACCCCCCAACACTCAGCAACAATTCAGTAAGTTTTACACCGAGAACACATATTTACAATCATGAGTCCATAATAATCTTCAACTAACAAAAATCTTCATCTAAGAAGTCCACATTATTTACAAAACAATCTTTATCAAGCAAAAACTGTCCAGTCTACTTATTTTATTTACTAGGCTGAACCAAGTAAATTTTCTTCCCTAACAATCGCAAATCCACTAAGAGACATTTCTCTAAGAAATTCCCAAATTCTTTTAAACCTCTTAATAATCCTACACAATCGCTTCGTACACTCTTATTCCGATTAGCGTTAAAATCTCCACCCACAATCCAATGCTTTGTGAATTGCTCACGAATTTTGATCATTTCTTCCCAAAAAATTTTCTGCTCCCTCAACATATTAGGCGCATAAACATTAATCAACGCCGCTTCCCACCCTTCAACACACCAAAACCCTTCAACCACAATCAGACGATTAATACAAAACTCTTTTTTTTACTAGAAAACATGATTTATCCCAGATTATAACCAATCCTCCCGACCGACCCACAACTGTTGCAAATCTAAAATCAAAATTATTATCGTCCTAGATTCTACTTACAAGGTCCCCTGACACTTCCTCTAACTTTGTTTCCTGTAAGAAGCAAACGTCCTCCCTATGTAGTTTGACTAGTCTGTTAACCATAGTTACCTTAACATCTGAACCCAATACCCTAACATACCACGATACTATTTTCATCTTTACCATCCATACAACATTCAAAAAATAACAAACTCTACACAGACGCACCTATGATTGCTATGATTTTGATGATCCTCCGCCTCCATTATTGTTAAACTTCAAAGTCTCAAAATATCCTCAATGACATCTCTTTTGTCCCCTATTATTCTAAGCCCCACTTCTTCCCTAACTCCCAAGTCTGTTTAGCCTTCTTAAGAATAACCTTCCTCCTGTTACTAATGTCCGAATCAGACAAAGAGATATTCACAATTTTCTCCTCTCCTAATGTCGCTTTGCTCTTATCCTTCTTTTTGCCTCGATCCCTCCTTAGTTTTTCTTTGGAAGACAACACTTTGTCTTGAATGTCCTGCATGGAACAAATCCTCTTGTTGAAATGTTTCTTCTTCCTCCTACTTCTGATTGCATTTAAAAATTCCTCTTCAATTTCCTGACAAAAGACCTGACCCTCAGTCTCTGGAACTTCAGAAATATTGGGGGAAATTTTATTTGCGTCTGGAATACAACCCCCATTCAAATGCTGCCCTCCAATACTGTAAGAGCCCAATCCCACTTCAGGATCCACCAGACCACCTTGACCCCCACTAGGGCCCAAAACCAATGTCAAACCCATGTTAACGACATCCTCTCTCGCCCGATCCAACCCGCTATTATTTCCATCAGCACCTAAATTATCACCTGCTAACCCTCCCACGCTTACAGCATCATTATCACCTTCATTAAATTCCACCAGCACTTTCTGACATTTTTTCCCTGCACTTTCATTTTCAATAACTTTTTTCCTTCATACCATCCATTGAAACGTTTCAAATTCCAGTCGTCCACTTTTCTGATTCCAAACCAATCACCGATTCCGATTCCGATTCTGATACACTTTCAACAGCCACCCCCTGAATTTTTCCCTTCTTCGAAAGACTATCTTTGATTTTGTGTACCTCTGACCATCCTTTTTCCCTAATACTAACCGGAAATCTAACCTCTCCCACCTCCAACAACACTATCTCATCCAATTTTTGAACTTGTGAAATTGAAATCAACATCTCGACTTTCTCAAAATTATTCGCACCTGACCAATTTTCCCCCATCGACACCAACGTACCCCATTTTCCAGTGATTCTTTTAAACGTTTCATAGTTCTAGCAATGCGTAGGTACCCCTGATAATTCAATCCATGTGACCCTCTCTGTAAAGACCAACTTTTCTGACCAAGGTGCAATATGGATGAAGAATTCCTTCAAATACGACCAGTCTCTTTGCTTCAAAATTTCAAAAAGTTCATCATCCGGGATTTTAATAAGAAAATGGTTTCCTTGAATTCTCTTCACCCTTATTTCACCAAGACCGATCCCCGCAACTCTATCAGCTAAACTCTTCAATTCACAGAAAGAAGCTACTTCCCCCACCAAGCATTTTTGTAACTTCCACAGTTGCTCGTCCTCTACATGACCTTGCACTACCTTTCCTATATTCATCCCCTCTCCACCCGAACCACTACCTAACTCTCTTTCAAATCTTTTCGCTTTCCAAGCTACATCCATGTGTTCTTGGACTTCCTTCCCTCTAAGCTCGTCGACAACTCCTTTCTGACTTGGTTCTTTGAAAGACGAAGAATTACGTTGACTGGTCGCATTTCTCCATGTTACTCTTCTTCCGTTAAACCTAGCTATATTCACCCATATTCTATTTCCAAGAATCACAAAGCCATTAAGTCTTGATATCGCTCGTTGAGCATCCAGAAAATTAGAGAATCTCACAAAACCGAATCTCTTTCCATTCCTGCTTGTTTTCTCCGGGATAAAAGCGTTAACCACCTTTCCATGGTAACTGAAAAGCGTCCATAACCCTTTCCAATGCACAGTCACCGAAATATTGAACACGAACACCGTGATCGACCCTCCCATATTCCTTTATTTGTCTATATTAAATTAATACTATTGGTTCAATTCTATTCTATTACACCCATTTTTTAAAATTTGAATTTCGTTAACCATTCGAATACTTTAATTTATCTGTATTTCCTTTTTCAGGCTCAAATGTTAATCAAAATCATAATGATTTAATACAATAGGTATAAAATTCTTTTATTTTAAACAAATTGTAGTATATATAATTTTGAAATTACCTTGGGTATGAAATAATTTATTTTATTGTCCAATCTTACTAATACCACAGTTGGAATGATTGCTCCAAAAATATTAAAATTAAAAGGATTAAAATTTTTCTATTAAAAAATGAGTTAAATAATTAAAACATGAAAGAATGTTTGGTAAAATTGTATTTGTAGAAAATAAAACAGGAACCAAATATGGTGGAATAAAGAAATGATAATAATGATTTTAAAGGCTGTCAGAATGGATTGTGTATTATATACTAAAATCAAAATTATTATATATTTAATAATTTAAATAGATATTTTAGATGTGGATAAGATTCATATCACTTTATTTATGTCATTTTCTTGTTACATTTATTTATGTTGTTGTTAACTTCTGTAGTAAAAAAATGAAACAAAAAATTATCATTACCTCATAAATTTTATTATTTTTATTATTAAATTTATTAATAATTTCAAACGAAGTGGAGTTTGGAAGAAAAAAGTGAAAATAAAACAAAATAATAGGAAATTAATAAATAAAATAAGTAAAATCAAGGCTTACTTATCAAGAGATTGGCATGGGTTAAGAATTATTATTTAATGATTTGATATGATGATTCGGTTTGAGATAAATGTAATTGATTTTTTCAAATTTAAGGGTGGATTTGAATCGGTGATGTGTTTACTTATGGTTGGTGTAAAAATAGCGGTAGCAGTGAAATTAGATATTTTAGTGATATTGTAGCGTTAGACAAAAAGTAAGCTAAACGCACCACACTGCACCTCACGACCCATCCAAATCCACACTAAGTTTGATAACATAATAATTATTCTTTTATTTAAGGGAGAGTATTTGGTACACTCGTGATAAGGATGACAAAACTCGAATCATCTCACAGATTTTAAATCGGCCTGCTTTATATGGAATGGATTTTTTTTTTAAAAAGTAGATGTGGGGTGGGACGAGGTGGATTTTTTTTAGATAGTGAGTATGAAGCAGTTATGGCAATTGTTTGCCCACCTTGCCTCACTTCACTATATAAAGTTACCAATTTATTTTTGTACATATATGACTATTAAAAGGATAATAATGTATTATAAAACAAATTCATATATTTTATGTTCAAATATTTTTTTCTGAAGAATTATATTTAAATATTTATTTGACTTTAAAAATATTAAAAAATAGTAAAAATTAAATTAAAGCGAAGCAAGATAGAGCAGGGAATGATGCATCCAACATCCATGGAGGTCGTAGTGAATTTTAAGATTATACATCCACAGTGGAGCAGGGAAGATGGTAGAGCAAAGTGTACCAACTGTGGAGTGGTGGTGGATTTAGCCACATCCACCCCGCCTCGCTCCACTGCCATCCTTAACTCACAATGTACTTTTTAATTGCACAAACAGCCTTAAAAAATTGATATTTGTGTCTTTGTTTTAAATATTTATTTTTTTAATATTTTACTATACTTCTATAGGACACTTGTCAACCCCCAACCCTATTTGCAAAGTTTAAAAACTCTACTAACAGTGTATCAAATAATTTTACTTTATTTAAATAGATATTTAATTTGGTAGTGATACATGTTACGTAGAAATAATGTATTTTGATTTTAAATTTAATTTACTTTTTTTACTTCTTAATTAAGTTTAAATTTTAACTTAATTTAATTTTTAGGAATAATATTTGATATATTGTTAATGGAGTATTTAAATTTCACATGTAGGGTTAGGGTTAGCAAGTGTCCAATAAAAGTATAATAAAATATTAAAAAATAAATATTCTAAATAAAAAACGCATGACAATTTTTTAAAAATATATGTGAAATAAAAAAAAGTACATTGCCACAAGTAATAAAATTCTATACTGATTCTAAAAATTTAGGTTAAAATGTGTCACAAATCTGTATACTTTTCAAAAATTAGGAATTTAATCCTTGTACTTTTATTTCATAAAATTTAGTCTTTCTACTTTTCAAATTTCAAAATTTAGGTCCAACTGTTAACACTATTTTTTTTTGTTAAATTCAAGTTAATTATAAAGTCATTTTTTAATTACATGACTATGAAACAACAGCGGATCCAGAAATAAGACTTAGGGAGGTAAACTTATATTAGCATTATCGATTACATATTTTTTTAATTATTAATTTTCATGTATTGTTATTCAATAATTAAGAAAATATCAAATGCTAGTAAAATAATTAAGAAATACTCTTGGGTTTTTTTTCAGTGGCTAAATTTTTTTTTCTTTAGTCGTTATATTTTTTAAATTGATGATTTACCTTTTTTTTATTCTAACTTCCTTTAAAAATTTTAAAATTTTGAAACTTCTTAGAGAAGTTATTTTATAAGAGATAAATATATATTTATATATTTTTTTTAAAATTTTAAAAGGGTTATTGTTTTTTTGGGGTTTGGGACTAGAATTTAAAATTTTAGGAGGTTTAATGTAATAAAATTTATCTTAAAGAGGTGCTATGTAAATTTCTAAAAAGTTAGGGGACAGTGGCCCCCACCTGCCTCTTTGTATCCGTTAATGCTACGAAGTGAATATTTTTTTATTTCAAAAATCTCATAGCAACAAATTTAATAAAAAAATTAACAATATTAACAGTTGGACCTGAATTTTGAAATATGACAAGTAGAGAGACTAAATTTCATGAAATAAAATTATAAGGATTGAATTCCTAATTTCTAAAAAGTACAGAGACTTATAACATATTTTAACCAAAATTTTAATATGTTGTTTTACCTAAATAATTAAAATTTATGTATAAGTAATTTATTTTGGAAAAAAAAGTATAACTCATACTTGAAATTTTCATTTTGTATATTTTAATACAAGTTATTATATGTACTATACAAAAGTATTTATTTTTATTTTAAATAATTTATCTAAAAGAATAATTTTAAAATTTTGGGTAAAGTATACAACAAATCACTCGATTATGCTTAAATGTTTTTGATGACTCTTGATGACTCTACCAGTCTCACTTTTTTTTTTAATCGAAAAGATGATGTGATAGTTTTAAATTTATTATAATGACAAATTTAGTTTTTAACTATGAATTTAATTGTTAAAAACACTTTTTTTCTGAAAAAAGGAACACTAAACCTCATCTAAAGTATAAACTACAAAACTATGGCTACCTCTTGCCTCTTCCTACCGCCGACACCGCACAGTTGGATCTAGAAAATCCACAACCTTTTTTGTATAACCAAAGTTGTAAGTGGGAGAAGTAAAAGATAAAAAGAGGCAATGACGTTTGAAGGTGATGGAGGTGTTAGGCCACCAAATTTTTTTTTTATACAAATCTTTTAAGCTGCTTTAAGGAAGGAGAAAACTATGAATATTTTTGCTGAGATCAATGTCCTCATACCACAGATATTGAATACCTACATTCTTATAAAAAAGAATACATTTTTTAACTATAATTCATAGAAGAATACCATTTTTATTTTATCATACATTATAGATAGTCAAAAGTCAGTAACTAACATGTTGAAAATATTGAAGGAGATAGAAGTAGAAATAAATAAGGTTGGGTGTGAGAACTGAGAATTTGAGTGGGGTTAGAGATTTGGTTAGGTGACAAAAATAAGTAAGTTACAAAAGAGGTGGGAATGGATTGACCTTGGGAGGGTGGGGTGATGAATAAGAGGGGGTCCATGTGCATTCTGGCTCCAGCCAGTTCATTTGCTCACCTTTTCTCCAACTCTTGTATTTTCATTTCCATGGCCTTATCATGGTTAAGCTCAATAAAAGATTTTTTTTAAATGAAGTCCAAATTTGAATATACATTGTAGATATCAATTTTGTTTTTACAATTCAATTTCACTGAATTGATTAATTAATTATTACTAATTAAGAAAATTCACGTATTTACATAATGTAAAACTCGAACTTAAAATTTTAAAATTTTTATGGCCTCAACTTTGCTATTAAGCTATTGTTTTATTGGCAGAATTTGATATCTATTAATGCTATTACTTAAAATCATTGTATGAGCTAAATTACAAGTGAATAAAATTGTAACACCCAAAAAATCTCGATGTCATTAATAATAAATTTATGAGAAAGTAAGAGTTATTAATAAATTAAAAATAGTATAGCTAAAGTAGATAAAGTATGAATAGTGAAATTTTAGTAAGGATTAAACTAAGGCTATGTGAAAATTTGAAGACTAAAAGTGTAAAATTATCATATGAAGAAAAGGTGTGATTGAATAAATGTTTTTGTATGAATGTGACAAGGAAATATATTGATATGTGGAATTGAAAAATCAAGGTATGGATTAAATTGAATAAAGTGAAAAGTTTAGGGACTAAAGTATAATTTTATAAATTTATAGAAAAGAGACCTAATTTGCAATTTTACCATGATTAGATATTATCAAAGGACATAATGTTAAGTTTTTACACTTAAGTGTGCTAGACGTCGATGCATGGTGAAAAGGAGTAGTGATTAGAATGAAATTTATTGAATTTTTATGGGTTGATAAAATAAATGGATGAAATTGAAAGAAAAAGAAAAATGTAGATTATTCTACAAGGGGAAGGCTGAACGAATGAAAAAATAATAAATTTTTTTTATTTTTATACAAAAGGTTAGATTACTAAATTACCCTTATGTTTAAAATTTAAAATAGTTAAAAGAACATTTTGATTTTTTTTTTACTATCAAAAATTGTTTTTGAATATTTAATTAAAATGAAAGAGATACTTTGGTTAGAGAAATAACTATTAAAATACGAGTCATTGAATTAAAGTTTAATTATCATATCATAACTATTAGTTTAATTGATTAAATGATAAGTGATAAATAAATAAATAAATATCTAAAAGATAGAAGAAAAATCATTCTCTTCCTTATATAAAAGAAGAGAGCATAGTGTTTATTTTATTCAATTTGGTCCTTTTTTATTAAGAATATTTTTTATCCTAAAAATCGTTGAAATTTCTATGAAAATAAAGTAAGATTTTAAATCCAAAAATAATGCAAGTGTTATTTATCATTGGAAATCAACTAAGGATGGATGTTAGAAGTGGAAAAAAGCATCGGTATGTGAAGAAATTAAGGTAAGTTGTTTAAATTATTATTATGTAATAATTCAGTGTATAATTTGATGTATATTTATAAAGATTAAATATGTAGATTTTGTCGAAACCATTTTTTAAAGGGATGTTTGAAAAATGGGGATTGACTTTTGAAAAACGAAAACGGGAGTTGCCACTAACCTTTTTAGGTGTGATTGGATCACATTATAAAACGTTTTGGTCTACGAAAATTAAGAAAACAGGTTCGGGAGTCGGTTACTTACGAGGAAGGATTAGCACCCTCGCAACGCCCAAAATTGGTACCAAATTGAATAGTTTTCTGTCTTAATGTCAAAAATTTGAAAGGATTTAAAAATAGGATCCCTTTTTTAAAACTGGAATTATTTAAGTTGAAAAATCGAGATTCCTTAGCTCCGAAAGAATACAAACATCACATCCAGCATGATAGGACACGATATTCTTAAACTCTCGTAACTGAAATTATCTCGTGATTTACAAAATCTATTTAGAAGGATACTGTAAGGATTTAGACAAACGGGAAATCGCAACCCAGCATGTTAGGGCACTATTTCTCGAATTCCTAAATACGAAAAACATTGCCTCATTTTAGAAAAACTTTTGGATAAAATATGACAATTAAATGAAATATATTTTTTAGAATAATGATTTGAGTAAAATTAAAAAAAAACAATTTCCTAATAGTAATAAAAAAATTATTAAAAAATGAAAGAGTTTGATATGATACTAAAATTATTAAAAAATTAAAAAATATAAAAAAAATCAGGGAAACATGGATTAAATCAAAATAAAAAGGGTTGAAAAACGAAGATGAACAAAGAATAAAATAAGAACAAACCGTAGAAAATAAGAACGTAAGTGGGAGAGAAATTTGAGTGAAAGCTCTCAAAAATTTTTATTGTTTCTCAAAACTCCAGTGTGTTTACAATGAAGGGAGAGACCTCTATTTATAGTTGAACCTCCTCAAATCCAACGGTACAGATCAATTACATCAACGGTTAAGATTAAAAGGTATCTACCAATTAAATCTCTAAGATTACAAAATCATAATCATATCTAAGATTGTATGATATCTAAGATTGCATATCATATCTAAGATTGCAATCATATCTAAGATTGTATCATATCTAAGATTGCATATCATTAAAGATTATATTTCCATATGAGTCAAGCTTGTAGATGGACCTTAAATCTTTTCAAGTAATGGGCCATTCCGATCGGGCCAAATTATATTTGTAATTCTGGACTGAACTTGGACTTATTTCTGGGCCCGAGAAAAATTGAGTGTCTACAGCTGCCCCTCTTTGCTCATTGCTGTGTAACAGGAATAGAGTAAAGACTATAAAAGGACCAATTTTACCGGGGCTCACCGAGTCTTGAGTTCTTGATCCTTTATCTTTTTTAAATGGCATCTTGACGGCTTCAATTTGCTTCACTGCAACTAAGGAAGGCGATATCTGCTATCTTTGATCTGCTCCCCGTCTAATACAGAGACGACAAATCTATTATCTTCGATCTGCTCCCCGTCTAATACAGAGACGCCAAATCTGCTTCTTCAATCTGCTTTCCGTCTAATACAAAGATGCCAAATCTGTTATCTCCGATTTGCTCCCCGTCTAATACAGAGATGCCAAATCTGTCATCTTGGATCTGCTTCGATGTAAACACATGAAGGTTAGATCTGCTATGTCTTTGATCTGCTTCCCGTCTAATACAGAGATGCCAAATCATCTTGGATCTGCTTCAATGAAGGTCCAATCTGTTATGTCTTCGATCTGTTCCCCGTCTAATACAGAGATGCCAAATCATCTTGGATCTGCTTCAATGTAAACACATGAAGGTCAGATCTGCTATGTCTTCGATCTGCTCCCTGTCTAATACAGAGATGCCAAATCATCTTGGATCTGCTTCAATGAAGGTCCAATCTGTTATGTCTTCGATCTACTCCCCGTCTAATACAGAGATGCCAAATCATCTTGGATCTGCCTCAATGAAGGTCAGATCTGCTATGTCTTCGATCTACTCTTCGTCGAATATAGAGATGCCAAATATGTTTCTTCGATTTGTTCTCTAACAGTACAGAGATGCCAAATCATCTTAGATCTGCTTCAGCGTAAACACGTGAAATCCAAATCTGCTATGTCTTCGATCTGCTCATTGTCAACGTAAGGATGCCAAATCATATTGGATCTACTTCGATGTGAAAACATCCTAAGGTTAGATCTGCTATGTCTTCGATCTGCTCCCCGTTTAATACAAAGATGCCAAATCATCTTGGATCTGCTTCAATGAAGGTCCAATCTGTTATGTCTTCGATCTACTCCCCGTTTAATACAGAGATGCCAAATCATCTTGGATTTGCTTCAATGAAGGTCAGATCTGCTATGTCTTCGATCTGCTCTTCGTCGAATATGGAGATGCCAAATCTGTTCCTTCGATTTGTTCTCTGACAGTACAGATATGTCAAATCATCGTAGATCTGCAACAGCGTAAACACGTGAAAGAAAAATCTGCTATGTCTTCGATCTGCTCTCCGTCGAATATGGAGATGCCAAATCTATTTATTCGATTTGTTCTCTGAAAGTACAGAGATGCCAAATCATCTTAGATCTGCTTCAGCGTAAACACGTGAAAGCCAAATCTGCTATGTCTTCGATCTGCTCCTTAACAACGCAAGGATGCCAAATCATCTTGGATCTACTTCGATGTGAAAACATCCGAAGGTTAGATCTACTGTGTCTTCGATCTGCTCCCCGTCTAATATAGAGATGCCAAATCATCTTGGATCTGCTTCAATGAAGGTCCAATCTGTTATGTCTTCGATCTGCTCCCCATCTAATACAGAGATGCCAAATCATCTTGGATCTACTTCAATGTAAACACATGAAGGTCAGATCTGTTATGTCTTCAGCCTATTACCCTACTGCTTAGGGGGTTAAGGCGCATCAATCTTCATTGTTCCTTGAAGGACATAACCTGTATAATGTGTATGAGTTCATGCCTAATGATTAGGATGCCATGATCGAAGTGAGTCAAATGCTCCTAATTAAACCTGTTATAATACAAAATATTTATGAATATGACCCATATTCCAGACGTTACCACTCATTATTTCGTCGAAGTTTATCCTTATTTCTCTCGAAGTATCATTCCTACTCAGCCTGTGGGTTTGTACCATTCTTCAAATGCTATGACCCACCAAAAATGTCTGTAAGATGATCCTCTTTTAAGATCAAATCGTTTGATTTGTCCAATCATCATTTTGGACTAAAGAAAGAATTTCCTCGAGTTCTTTCAAACCTCACGTGAATTCTTCGAACAATTGTTCTATTTTAGTTTCTTGTATTATCTAGAAATTTCCAGAGTAATGAGCAAAACTTCATTTGTGAAAATTATTTAGTTCATCTATCATTCATTTAATGCAATATACTTTAAGAATAATGAAAGATGAATTTAATCTTGAGAATAATTAGATATGAATAAATTTGTCAAAAATACAAAGGAAATTAATCTGAAAGCCTATCTTTGAGAAGAAAAAGAATCTAAAGATAGCAAACAGGACAAAAGTTAGATGCCCTAGATATCGCCGTTTGAGCGTTTATATGCCAGCTCCATGAAGACTTTCTTGAATTCAACATATGTTTAAAAGATCCAAAGTACTTTGTTGATGCCTCGATATGCAACGCGCTTTACTCTTCGTTGAATCAGATATAGCAAGATTACCATGTGCTCTTCAAAATTTGAGCTGCCCTTTCGGGTTTTCAACTTAAAACCCCTTTGGTCACAAGGCACCATTTGCTGGTTTTCACCCTGAATTCTTCTCTCATTTAGACAAAGTACTTTTTGACTGAGTCTGAATTCACTGGATTGGGCAAACTCTTCCCATCCATTTCCGTTAAGATCAATGCACCCCCAGAGAAGGCCTTCTTCACGACATACGACCCTTCCCAATTTAGAATCCATTTCCCTCTAAAGTCCTTCTGAATAGGGAGGATCTTTTTCAGCACAAGATCCCCCTCGTGGAATTCTCTTGGTCGTATTTTCTTGTCGTAAGATCGCATCATTCGCTTCTGATACATCTGACCATGACGAATGGCCTTTAGCCTCTTTTCCTCAATCAAGTTCAACTGATCATATCGCGATTGTATCCATTCAGCTTCATTCAACTTTATCTCTGACAAGATTGGAAGAGACGGTATTTCCACTTCAATGGGTAACACTGCTTCCATCCCATAAACCAACGAGAAAGGAATTGCCCCAGTAGAGGTTCTGACAGACGTTCGGTAAGTTAAGAGTGAAAATGGTAACTTCTCATACCAGTCTCTGTAGGTTTCAGTCATTTTCCCCACTATCTTCTTGATGTTTTTATTAGCAGCTTCCACTGCCCCATTCATCTTTGGGCGATACAGCGAAGAGTTATGATGCTTAATCCTGAACTGACTGCAAACTTCTGTTATCGTTTTGTTGTTCAAGTTCAATGCATTGTCTGATATGATCCTTTCAGGCATCCCATACCGATAAATAATCTCTTTCTTCAATAAACAACTTACAGCCGACTTAGTAACATT